>NC_069500.1:1322225493-1322420493 GCF_027579735.1 Bombina bombina
TATAGGTATGTATAATAGGTGTAAGTGTGTATATAGGTATGTATAATATATGTATGTGTGTGTATATGTATGTATAATAGGTGTATGTTTGTATATAGGTATGAATAATATATGTATATGTGTGTATAGGTATGTATAATATATGTATGTGTGTGTGTATAGGTATGCATAATATATGTATGTGTGTGTATAGGTATGTATAATATATGTATGTGTATAGGTGGTATGTATAATATGTGTATGTATGTGTATAGGTATGTATAATGTGTGTGTGTGTATAGGTATGTTTATTATATGTATGTGTGTATAGGTATGTATAATATGTGTTTGTGTGTATAGGTATGTATAATATGTGCATGTGTGTGTGTATAGGTATGTATAATATGTGCATGTGTGTGTGAATAGGTATGTATAATAATATGTATGTGTGTGTGTATAGGCATGTATAATATGTGTATATGTGTGTGTGTATAGGTATGCATAGCATGTGTATGTGTGTGCGTATAGGTATGTATAATAGGTGTATGTGTGTATATAGGTATGCATAATATATGTATATGTGTGTATAGGTATGTATAATATATGTATGTATAATATGGGTATGTATGTATATAGGTATGTATAATATGTGTGTTTATAGGTATGTTTAATATATGTATGTGTGTGTATAGGTATGTATAATATATGTATGTGTGTGTATAGTTAGGTATAATATATGTATATGTGTGTATAGGTATGTATAATATATGTATGTGTGTGTATAGGTATGTATAATATGTGTATGTGTGTGTGTATAGGTATGCATAATATATGTATGTGTATAGGTATGTATAATATGTGCATGTATGTGTATAGGTATGTATAATATGTGTATGTGTGCGTGTATAGGTATGCATAGTATGTGTATGTGTGTGTATAGGTATGTATAATAGGTGTATGTGTGTATATAGGTATGTACAGGTGGCCCTCGTTTTACAACAGTTCACTTTACACCGTTTCACTATAACAACCTTTTTTTCCAGTCATGTGACTGCTATTGAAAAGCATTGAGAAGCAGTGCATTTATTAAAATAGCCAGTAGGTGGAGCTGTCCGCTTGTGTTGCATCAAAGCCAAGCAAGCTGAAATTAATCAGTTTAACCAGACCAGATTTCAAAGGAACAAGATCTTCCTGTCTATAAATCAGTCCAGATTGGAATGCATAGAAAGAACTGTTTGCAGAAAAATGCAAGTGAAGTCTGTGTTGTGTGATTGTTTTATTAGGTTTATAATGCTGTTTAGCAAATGTTTTTGTTAATTTAACTTAGTTTAATTATATATTATATGTTGTGTGAATATTTTATTAGGTTTATAATGCTGTCTAGCATTTAAAGTCTTCATTTCAAAGCTTTTAAAATAATGTATTAGGTGTTACTTAAGACAATTTTGAGAGGGGCCTGGAACTTATCTCCCTCACTTCCCATTGACTTACATTATAAACTGGGTTTCAATTTACAACAGTTTCGATTTACAATCATTCCTTCTGGAACCTAACCCTGGCGTAAACTGAGGGCTACCTGTATAATATATGTATATGTGTGTATAAGTATGCATAATATATGTATGTATAATATGGGTATGTATGTATATAGGTATGTATAATATGTGTGTTTATAGGTATGTTTAATATATGTATGTGTGTGTATAGTTATGTATAATATATGTATGTGTGTGTATAGTTATGTATAATATGGGTATGTATGTATATAGGTATGTATAATATGTGTGTTTAGAGGTATATTTAATTTATGTATGTGTGTGTATAGTTATGTATAATATATGTATGTGTGTGTATAGTTATGTATAATATGTGCATGTGTATATAGGTATGTATACTATGTGTATATGTGTGTGTATAGGTATGTATAATATATGTATGTGTATAGGTATGTATAATATGTGTATATGTGTGCGTATAGGTATGCATAGTATGTGTGTGTATAGGTATGTATAATATGTGTATATGTGTGTGAATAGGTATGCATAATATATGTATGTGTGTGTATAGTTATGTATAATATGTGTTTGTGTGTGTATAGGTATGTATAATATGTGTTTGTGTGTGTATAGGTATGTATAATATGTGTTTGTGTGTATATAGGTATGTATAATATGTGTTTGTGTGTGTATAGTTATGTATAATATGTGTTTGTGTGTGAATAGGTATGCATAATATATGTATGTGTGTGTATAGTTATGTATAATATGTGTTTGTGTGTGTATAGTTATGTATAATATGTGTTTGTGTGTGTATTGGTATGTATAATATGTGTTTGTGTGTGTATAGGTATGTATAATATGTGTATGTGTGTGTGTATAGGTATGTATAATATGTGTTTGTGTGTGTATAGGTATGTATAATATGTGTTTGTGTGTGTATAGGTATGTATAATATATGTATGTGTGTGTATAGGTATGTATAATATGTGTTTGTGTGTGTATCGGTATGTATAATATGTGTTTGTGTCTGTATTGGTATGTATAATATGTGTTTGTGTGTGTATAGGTATGTATAATATATGTATTTGTGTGTATAGTTATGTATAATATGTGTTTGTGTGTGAATAGGTATGCATAATATATGTATGTGTGTGTATAGTTATGTATAATATGTGTTTGTGTGTGTATAGGTATGTATAATATGTGTTTGTGTGTGTATAGGTATGTATAATATGTGTTTGTGTGTATATAGGTATGTATAATATGTGTTTGTGTGTGTATAGTTATGTATAATATGTGTTTGTGTGTGAATAGGTATGCATAATATATGTATGTGTGTGTATAGTTATGTATAATATGTGTTTGTGTGTGTATAGTTATGTATAATATGTGTTTGTGTGTGTATTGGTATGTATAATATGTGTTTGTGTGTGTATAGGTATGTATAATATGTGTATGTGTGTGTGTATAGGTATGTATAATATGTGTTTGTGTGTGTATAGGTATGTATAATATGTGTTTGTGTGTGTATAGGTATGTATAATATATGTATGTGTGTGTATAGGTATGTATAATATGTGTTTGTGTGTGTATCGGTATGTATAATATGTGTTTGTGTCTGTATTGGTATGTATAATATGTGTTTGTGTGTGTATAGGTATGTATAATATATGTATTTGTGTGTATAGTTATGTATAATATGTGTTTGTGTGTGAATAGGTATGCATAATATATGTATGTGTGTGTATAGTTAGGTATAATATGTGTTTGTGTGTGAATAGGTATGCATAATATATGTATGTGTGTGTATAGTTATGTATAATATGTGTTTGTGTGTGAATAGGTATGCATAATATATGTATGTGTGTGTATAGGTATGTATAATATGTGTTTGTGTGTGTATAGGTATGTATAATATATGTATGTGTGTGTATAGTTATGTATAATATGTGTTTGTGTGTGAATAGGTATGCATAATATATGTATGTGTGTGTATAGGTATGTATAATATGTGTTTGTGTGTGTATAGGTATGTATAATATGTGTTTGTGTGTGTATTGGTATGTATAATATGTGTTTGTGTGTGTATAGGTATGTATGATATGTGTTTGTGTGTGTATAGTTATGTATAATATGTGTTTGTGTGTGTATTGGTATGTATAATATGTGTTTGTGTGTGTATAGGTATGTATGATATGTGTTTGTGTGTGTATAGTTATGTATAATATGTGTTTGTGTGTGTTTAGGTATGTTATATAACATGTGTAGAAATAGGTATATGTGCGTGTGAGTGTGTGTGCATCTGTACCTTCTAAGGCATCAAAAAGACATCCATTGTCCACAACACCCTTCATTTGATTTGCAAAAGTAGTGATGCAAAATACTGGAGACCCACAATAAGAGGTAATACTTGAAACTATTTTTTTACTTATCAAATTCACACATGCCCAGTATACTGATAATACTCCAGGTCAAAGTCTTGTAAAAAGACTTACACACATAAATCTTTTTGGTGCACAACAGGTTAATTACTCACATCACCAATTAGCCTTACTAAATACTATTCACAGGGGTCATTCAACATACAGGCCCTTCAATCTGTGATGTAACTGCTAGACCATCATTTTCTTTGTCATTAACCCTACGCATTTGTTTTTGGAATTACAAGTTACAACACAGATAATGTTTTATTTGATGTTTTGGGGAGGTAAAATTTCCAAGCTTGAGAGTTATTAACAGCAGAAGCATTTTAGGATTGTGATCACTGTATCTTCCAAAACAAGCACATGATTGTGATCATACTTAATTAGCTGACAGAGCAAGCTAAATTTTCCCTTTTTTTCCCCCTAAATATCATTTGCTTTAAAATGCCCATGAAATACATCAATATATACATCATTTTCAAAGTTCTGATAATGCTATGGTGAAAGTGTATGTAGAATTCAAAATAGCCAAGTGATATACTGTATATTAAAGGGACATGAAACCCAAATTCTTTTATTTATGAAGATGAGGGCAGACATGATTCGAAGTAGCGGATCATGTCCGCAACGACATCGATAAATGCCGACAGCATATGCTGTTGGCATTTATTATTGCACAAGCATGTGCAATGCCGCCCCTGCAGATTCGCGGCCAATCGGCAGCTAGCAGAGGGTGTCAATCATCCCTATCGTATCCAATCAGGAGGTTTTCTGTCCATTGCCTAAGAGGTGGCGGACGAGTTAGGTAAGATAAGTAAATTGGAAAGTTGTTTAAAATTGTAGAAACATTTTGGGTTTCAAATCCATTTTAGAAAAATATATACTGCAATAATAAATTAAATAAAAATAATAAAAACAATGAAAACAACTGATATAGCAGCTGTTAAACACAGCACAAATATTGCTTCGAGCTGTTAAGGATGATCTCTGTGATGGAAATAGCTTTTTGACAAGCTTTGCATTCCTATGACAATAATTAAGAATCAGGTTTCCACCAAAAGGCTTTATAGCCAGAAGGGGTTGTAAATCAATAGGAAACATTTTCATCACAGAATGAAAATTAATTATTCAGTGTTGAACATGTTTGCTCATAGTTAAATGCTTATTGCATATCCTTTTAGTGGATTTATCTGGCCATGAAGAGAGTCATTTACAGTTTCAAGGACTTTGTATCAATAAAGCACAGCAATGCTTTGTCAATATGTACAATGATTTCATATGTATGGATTTAAAAAAAAAAAAAAAGGTTTAAAAGGACATGAAACCCAAAATATTTATTTCATGATTTAGATTGAGCATGTGATTTTAAACAAATTATAATGTTCTCTTTGTTCTCTTGGTACCTTTTTTTTTTTTTTTTTTTAAAGTAAGCGAATAAGCTCAGGAGTGTACACATGTCTAGAGCACTCTATGGCAGCAGATTTGCAAGGGTGCTATTCATTTGCAAGAGCACTAGATGGCAGCAGTATTTCCAGCCATGTAGTACGCCAAACACCTACCTAGAAATCTCTTTAACAAAGGATACCATCGGAACAAAGTAAATTGGATAAAAGAAGTAAATTGGAAAAAAAATAAAAATATTGTATGCTCTATACTCTTTTTGGGTTTCATATCCCTTTACACGTCCCAAACTTGAAAATGTATTTTGAAATATTGCACATGTGCAGTAAAGTACTATTAAACACAGTAAAAGTGCATAATCAACAAGTACATAATAAAAAGAAAATGCAATAGTACTTACTCTGAATTTTAAATGAGCAGTAGTTTTTTCTGACAAATTTCAAATTTACTTCAATTTGTCTGCTCCTTGTATTGTGACTAGATCATTTGCAGTGTATTGCTGTCTCATAAAGAGGAGTTTTTTGGGTGTGGCCTGATCTAACAGTTTCTCTGTAGCTTGCCTGTGCAATGGGCACAGCATTTTTTTAAGCATCCCACCTGCTTGGGAGTTACCAGCTCTTTGGTGCTCCTGATAGTATAGATGTTGAGACACCCCATGCGATCCTAACAGATAGCTATTGAAAAAAATATTAAACAACATCAACTCATTGTTGACTGCACAAAACACTGCTGATTTCTGCTGATGTGCCTATATAAGCGTCTTACACATGCACATCCCCAGAAATCAGCAGTGTTTTATGCAGTCAGCAAACAGCAGTGAGTTGATGTTTTTAAAAAAAAAAAAAATTCAAGAGCTGTCTGTTAGGATCGCATGGGGTGTGGGGAGACCGCGGGCACCAGACTGGATCGCATGGAAGGGGAGGGGATGAGGTGAGTGACCGGATTAAGTAACTTCTTGGGACCCAAGGGGAGAAAGAACCTCCAGACATATTAAATCCTTCCATATACATGCCGATACCTGAAAATCCCTGCCTTAGGGTATCGGCAAGTATATGGAAGGATTATGTTTTTAAGTCGCCATTGTGCAGAAGAAAAAAAAGGTTATGCAATGCCGATCTCTAAAATATACCTTGCAGCTGAGCAACTAACTATCACACTTCTCTCTCCCCACCGCAAGACTTCGCTCTTTCCCCCTCGGCATGCCTTCTCTAGCGTGGCTGCATGCTGCAAACAGCCAAACTAATCAAACGACTAACTAATCTATAAAGAAAATCGTTCAGTTCCGCCTGAAGCAGAAGTTAAGAAGCAGCGGTCATAAGACCGCGGCTCCTTAACTCATCTGCTACCTCTGAGGTGGCGGACAGCAATCAGCCTGATCAAATACGATCAAGCTGATGGACACCTCCTGCTAGCAGCTGATTGGCCGCAAATCTGCAGGGGTCGGTATTGCACCAGCATTTCACAAGAACTGCTAGTGCAATGATAATGCCAACAGCATATGCTATTGGCATTTATCGATGTGCAGCGGACATGATACGCTACACCGTATCATGTCCGCTTGCACATTAGTAAATTGACCCCCAACGCTCCAAACAAGAAAAGCATGAGTCAGTAACTCTCATAATACAGGCAGCTGACAGGCACCCCTCACTGCAGTGCGCCTGTAGGCACATGCCTACTGTGCCTAATGGGAAATACGGCCCTGATTTCAGATGGGGATCCTCCTTTGTGCATGTGTATAATGCTTACAACTTAATAATTTAGAGATAACTCACTGGAAGCTCAGAGTCCTCAGATCAGCCTCTCATCCATCTTCTGAACACAAAGCACCAGCTGGATGTCCGAACTAGGCAAGGGGTTTATCTGGACTGTAAAATCCATCACACAGCACAGTGCTATTAAAAGCCTCTACACAGCACAGTGCTATAGCCTGTGCGCGGGTTAATACAAGTTTTTTTTTTAAAAGCATCAGTGACGTCACTAAATCTCCAGCACGAGGCTTAGTGTGCTGTACCTGCTAGGATCAGGATAGAATCACGCTATTAGAGCCTGCCCATGACATTAAACAGTGAGACACATGCTAATAGTAATGGTACAGCTGATTGAAAAGACAGCCCCTCAGATCCTCTGTGCCCTGGTGCGCTAATCCCCCCTCCTGTGTCTGCTTAGAATGGACCCATTGGCCCTTCTTACCAGACTCCAGCACATAAATAAAAAAACACCACTGTGTCATTGAGCTGGAATTGCAGTACCTACGTTAATCTGCCACTGGTGTTAGTGTCACCCCCTGGATTGTATCACCCGCTCCCCCCTAGTGACGCCACTGCATGCAACCATTATGTGAGAGCAGGGTCTTTTAGCCCCCCATAGACAAATGAGTGCAGGATTATTCTTAGGAAGCAACTTCATGAACTGAATTCTTTGGGGCCTAGTTATCAAGCCGTCAACCTCAAATACGCTGGAATTCCGCAGCGTATTTGTGGCGAGGCTGATTCGCCTTAGTTATCAAAGGCTCGAGACCGGCAAAAGTAGAATTTTGTGACGTAAACTTCGATCCGCCAGACTCAGTCCGACACAGATCGATTCTTACGTCACTCCAGATGTTCCGCACACAAGTGCGGCACAATCTCACTACTTTTGCTAGTTATCAAAAAACTAGCAGGTACGCTCGGCACTTTTACGGCCCAGCGTACCTGGTTTTCAAAGCGCCAGCCTGGAGGCGGCGGATCCCATAGGAATCAATGGGAGTCTGACCATAGCGAAAGTACAAGTTCGCTGCTTACAGACATCCCATTGATTCCTATGGGAGCTGTCTACACCTAACACCCTAACATGTACCCCGAGTCTAAACATTGCTAATCTGACCCCCCCTACACCGCCGCAACTAAATAAAGTTATTACCCCCTAAACCGCCGCTCCCGGAGCCCACCGCAAGCTACTCTATACATATTAACCCCTAAACCGCCTCTCCCGGAGCCCACCGCAACTATAATAAATGTATTAACCCCTAAACCGCCGCTCCCTGAACCCGCCGCAACCTATATTAAATGTATTAACCCCTATCCTGCCCCCCCTACACCGTCGCCACCTATAATAAATTTATTAACCCCTAATCTGCCCCCCCTACACAGTCGCCACCTATAATAAATTTATTAACCCCTATCCTGCCCCCCACTACGCCGCTGCCACTGTAATAAAATTATTAACCCCTAAACCTAAGTCTAACCCTAACCCTAACGCCCCCCTAACTTAAATATTAATTAAATAAATCTAAATAAATTAACTCTTATTAACTAAATGAATCCTATTTAAAACTAAATACTTACCTTTAAAATAAACCCTAATATAGCTACAATATAAATAATAATTATATTCTAGCTATCTTAGGATTTATATTTATTTTACAGGTAACTTTCAATTTATTTTAACCATGTCCAATAACTATTAAATAGTTATTAACTATTTAATAGCTTACCTAGCTAAAATAAAGAGAAATGTACCTGTGAAATAAATCCTAACCTAAGTTACAATTACACCTAACACTACACTATACTTTAATAAATTATTCCTATTTAAAAATAAATACTTACCTGTAAAATAAACCCTAAGATAGCTACAATATAATTAATAATTATATTATAGCTATCTTAGGATTTATATTTATTTTACAGGTAACTTTGTATTTATTTTAGCTAGTTAGAATAGTTATTAAATAGTTATTAACTATTTAATAACTACCTAGCTAAAAGAAATACAAAATTACCTGTAAAATAAATCCTAACCTAAGTTACAATTAAACCTAATACTACACTATCATTAAATTAACTAAATAAACTACCTACAAATAACTACAATTAAATACAATTACATAAACTAACTAAAGTACAAAAAATAAAAAAAGCTAAGTTACAAAAAATAAAAAAATAAGTTACAAACATGTTAAAAATATTACAACAATTTTAAGCTACTTACACCTAATCTAAGCCCCCTAATAAAATAACAAACCCCCCCAAAATAAAAAAAATCCCTACCCTATTCTAAATTAAATAAATTTCAAAGCTCTTTTACCTTACCAGCCCTTAAAAGGGCCATTTGTGGGGGCATGCCCCAAAAAGTTCAGCTCTTTTGCCTGTAAAAGAAAAATACAAACCTCCCCAACATTAAAACCCACCACCCACATACCCCTAATCTAACCCAAACCCCCCTTACAAAAACATAACACTAATCCCCTGAAGATCATCCTACCTTGAGTCGTCTTCACTCAGCCGAGCCACTGATGGAACTGAAGATCCGGCCGATGTCATCTTCAAAGAGGCGCTGAAGAGGTCTTCTATCCGGGCGAAGTCATCTTCCAAGCCGGGTCTTGAATCTTCCTTCCGCCGACGCGGAACCACCTTCTTCAAGGACTACGATGAATGACGGCTCCTTTAAGGGACGTCATCCAAGATGGCGTCCCCTCAATTCCGATTGGCTAATAGGATTCTATCAGCCAATCGGAATTAAGGTAGGAAAAATCTGATTGGCTGATGGACTCAAGGTAGGATGATCTTCAGGGGATTAGTGTTAGGTTTTTGTAAGGGGGGTTTGGGTTAGATTAGGGGTATGTGGGTGGTGGGTTTTAATGTTGGGGGGGGTTGTATTTTTCTTTTACAGGCAAAAGAGCTGAACTTTTTGGGGCATGCCCCCACAAATGGCCCTTTTAAGGGCTGGTAAGGTAAAAGAGCTTTGAAATTTATTTAATTTAGAATAGGGTAGGGTTTTTTTTTATTTTGGGGGGTTTGTTATTTTATTAGGGGGCTTAGATTAGGTGTAAGTAGCTTAAAATTGTTGTAATATTTTTAACATGTTTGTAACTTATTTTTTTATTTTTTGTAACTTAGCTTTTTTTATTTTTTGTACTTTAGTTAGTTTATGTAATTGTATTTAATTGTAGTTATTTGTAGGTAGTTTATTTAGTTAATTTAATGATAGTGTAGTATTAGGTTTAATTGTAACTTAAGTTAGGATTTATTTTCCAGGTAATTTTGTATTTCTTTTAGCTAGGTAGTTATTAAATAGTTAATAACTATTTAATAACTATTCTAACTAGCTAAAATAAATACAAAGTTACCTGTAAAATAAATATAAATCCTAAGATAGCTATAATATAATTATTAATTACATTGTAGCTATCTTAGGGTTTATTTTACAGGTAAGTATTTATTTTTAAATAGGAATAATTTATTAAAGTATAGTGTAGTGTTAGGTGTAATTGTAACTTAGGTTAGGATTTATTTCACAGGTACATATCTCTTTATTTTAGCTAGGTAAGCTATTAAATAGTTAATAACTATTTAATAGTTATTGTACATGGTTAAAATAAATTGAAAGTTACCTGTAAAATAAATATAAATCCTAAGATAGCTAGAATATAATTATTATTTATATTGTAGCTATATTAGGGTTTATTTTAAAGGTAAGTATTTAGTTTTAAATAGGATTCATTTAGTTAATAAGAGTTAATTTATTTAGATTTATTTAATTAATATTTAAGTTAGGGGGGCGTTAGGGTTAGACTTAGGTTTAGGGGTTAATAATTTTATTACATTGGCGGCGGCGTAGTGGGGGCAGGATAGGGGTTAATAAATTTATTATAGGTGGCGACGGTGTAGGGGGGGCAGATTAGGGGTTAATAAATTTATTATAGGTGGCGACGGTGTAGGGGGGGCAGGATAGGGGTTAATAGGTTTAATATAGGTTGCGGCGGGTTCATGGAGCGGCGGTTTAGGGGTTAAACTATTTATTTAGTTGCGGAGAGGTGCGGGATCAGCAGGATAGGGGTTAATAATTTTATAATAGAGGGCGACGGTGTAGGGGGGGCAGGATAGGGGTTACTAGGTATACTGTAGGTGGCAGCGGTGTCCGGGAGCAGCGGTTTAGGGGTTAATACATTTATAAGAGTTGCGGCAGGGTCTAGGAGCGGCGGTTTAGGGGTTAATACATTTATAAGAGTTGCGGCAGGGTCTAGGAGCGGCGGTTTAGGGGTTAATACATTTATAAGAGTTGCAGCAGGGTCTAGGAGCGGCGGTTTAGGGGTTAATACATTTATAAGAGTTGCGGCGGGGTCTAGGAGCGGCGGTTTAGGGGTTAGTAACTTTATTTAGTTGCGGGGGGCTCCGGGGGCGCCGGTATAGGGGGTAGAACAGTGCAGTTTAGTGTGAGTGCTTAGTGACAGGCTAGCAATAAAGCTGGAAAAAGCCGAAGGGCAGCGAGATCGGATGAGTGATAACTGTCACAGTCCGCTGCTCATCGCCCCGCGGCTTTTTGACAGCTTTATTTGATAACTTAGGCGTATTTTTTCAGGTCCGCGGCGGCAAAGGTAGGCGAGCTTAGGCGGACGTATTGGGCCGGCGAAGCCAGAAAAGTAGACGGCTTGATAACTACCCCCCTTTGACTCTGTTCAGTGAAAATATGCAGTCTAATGACAATCTAAATTAGATTCAAATGCAAAATATTTTTCTCCACCAGACATTGAGCTAGATTACAAGTGCTGCGCAAACAGTTTTGCACTAGCGCAATCATATTTCATGATCCATTTTCAATCTGCTGATATTACAAGTTCAGCAAAATCGCGATTGCGCTAGTGCAATTGCCTCTTACGCTTCAATCCTTTCCGCGATTTAAGGACTGTGGTAAACTGTTTTCCGAAATTAAAAAGTGTCACAAAACACATAAAAAATACATTACACAGTACACTAACACCAATAAATAATCTATTAACCCCTAAACTGCCACCCCCCCCACATCACAAAATACCTAAATAAGCTATTAACCCTTATACCGCCACCTCCCCAAACCACAAAGTTATAAAACTAATATCTAAACCCGCTAACCTAACACCCCCTAACTTAACTCAAAATTAAACACCCCTAAATTTACTTTAAAAAAAATCCTACCTTAAAATAAAAAATTACCTGTAAAATTAAATAAAAACCTTACATTTAAAAATAAAAACTAACATTACACACAAAAAACCTACCATTACAGAAAAATACAAAAAAACTACCATTTACAAAAATACAAAAAAAAACTACCATTACTTGCGTTGTGGGGGAATGGCTTTTTACGGGTTAATAGTTTATTTAGGTACTTTGCGATGTGGGGGGATTTTCTTTGGTAAACTGGGTACTGGCAGACAGCTGCCAGTACCCAAGATGGCTCCCAATAAGGTAGAGGGGTAGGGTTAGAGAGCTGTCTGGGGGGGGGGATCAGGGAGGTTGGGGGCTAAGGGGGGATCCTACACATCAGCATATGCAAATATGCTAAAAAAAAAATTTAAAGATACCTTTTATTTTAGAACTGGCAGACAATTGTGGGTTGATATGTGAGGTGGGAGGATGATCTCTATACTAAAGCTAAACTAAAGCTAAAATTAACCCTGCAAGCTCCCTACAAGCTACCTAATTAACCCCTTCACTGCTAGACATAATACAAGTGTGATTCGCAGCGGAATTTAGCGGCCTTCTAATTACCAAAAATAATGCCAAAGCCATACATGTCTGCTATTTCTAAGCAAAGGGGATCCCAGAGAAGCATTTACAACCATTTGTGCCATAATTGCACAAGCTGTAAATAATTTCAGTGAGAAACCTAAAGTTTGTGAAAAAGTGAACGTTTTTTCTTTATTTGATCGCATTTGGCGGTGAAATGGTAGCATGAAATATACCAAAATGGGCCTAGATCAATACTTTGGGTTGTCTACTACACTACCCTAAATGCATAAAATTAACCCTACAAGCTCCCTACAAGCTCCCTAATTAACCCCTTCACTGCTGGGCATAATACACTTGTGGTGCGCAGCTGCATTTAGCGGCCTTCTAATTACCAAAAAGCAATGCCAAAGCGATATATGTTTGCTATTTCTAAACAAAGGGGATCCCAGAGAAGCTTTCCCATGAACTGCTGGTGCAATGATAAATGCTGAGAGCGTATGCTGTCGGCATTTATCGATGTGCAGCGGACATGATCCGCTATATTGGATCATGTCCACTTGCACCATATGTTTTCAGCTGCTTGACTGCAAAGGGCTCCAATAAACTTTATATACATACATATTTTTGTGTTTATATGTATATATATATATATATATATATCCTTAACTATATTTGTACACAGCTAAAAACATAAATGCATGTGTACACACATATAAACATATATTCATACATATACATATTTAGATATGTGTACAGGGAGAGCAGAATTATTAGGCAAATGAGTATTTTGACCACATCATCCTCTTTATGCATGAAAAGTTCTCAGAGTCCAGCACCTGGGATCCAAGGTGTGCAATCACAGGGGCACTGCAAAATACCCCCAGTAAATGTAACAAGAGATAGTAGTCGCACCACCAAGTTCAATGAATAGTTTACTTTATTGAGCCAAGATCAAAAAATCAGCAACGTTTCGGACACAAGTCCTTAATCTTGCATGCAAGATTAAGGACTTGTGTCCGAAACGTTGCTGATTTTTTGATCTTGGCTCAATAAAGTAAACTATCCTCTTTATGCATGTTGTCTTACTCCAAGCTGTATAGGCTCGAAAGCCTACTACCAATTAAGCATATTAGGTGATGTGCATCTCTGTAATGAGAAGGGGTGTGGTCTAATGACATCAACACCCTATATCAGGTGTGCATAATTATTAGGCAACTTCCTTTCCTTTGGCAAAATGGGTCAAAAGAAGGACTTGACAGGCTCAGAAAAGTAAAAAATAGTGAGATATCTTGCAGAGGGATGCAGCACTCTTAAAATTGCAAAGCTTCTGAAGCGTGATCATCGAACAATCAAGCGTTTCATTCAAAATAGTCAACAGGGTCACAAGAAGCGTGTGGAAAAACCAAGGCGCAAAATAACTGCCCATGAACTGAGAAAAGTCAAGCGTGCAGCTGCCAAGATGCCACTTGCCACCAGTTTGGCCATATTTCAGAGCTGCAACATCACTGGAGTGCCCAAAAGCACAAGGTGTGCAATACTCAGAGACATGGCCAAGGTAAGAAAGGCTGAAAGACGACCACCACTGAACAAGACACACAAGCTGAAACGTCAAGACTGGGCCAAGAAATATCTCAAGACTGATTTTTCTAAGGTTTTATGGACTGATGAAATGAGAGTGAGTCTTGATGGGCCAGATGGATGGGCCCATGGCTGGATTGGTAAAGGGCAGAGAGCTCCAGTCCGACTCAGACGCCAGCAAGGTGGAGGTGGAGTACTGGTTTGGGCTGGTATCATCAAGATGAGCTTGTGGGGCCTTTTCGGGTTGAGGATGGAGTCAAGCTCAACTCCCAGTCCTACTGCCAGTTTCTGGAAGACACCTTCTTCAAGCAGTGATACAGGAAGAAGTCTGCATCCTTCAAGAAAAACATGATTTTCATGCAGGAGAATGCTCCATCACACGCGTCCAAGTACTCCACAGCGTGGCTGGCAAGAAAGGGTATAAAAGAAGAAAATCTAATGACATGGTCTCCTTGTTCACCTGATCTGAACCCCATTGAGAACCTGTGGTCCATCATCAAATGTGAGATTTACAAGGAGGGAATACAGTACACCTCTCTGAACAGTGTCTGGGAGGCTGTGGTTGCTGCTGCACGCAATGTTGATGGTGAACAGATTAAAACACTGACAGAATCCATGGATGGCAGGCTTTTGAGTGTCCTTGCAAAGAAAGGTGGCTATATTGGTCACTGATTTGTTTTTGTTTTGTTTTTGAATGTCAGAAATGTATATTTGTGAATGTTGAGATGTTATATCGGTTTCACTGGTAAAAATAAATAATTGAAATGGGTATATATTTGTTTTTTGTTAAGTTGCCTAATAATTATGCACAGTAATAGTCACCTGCACACACAGATATCCCCCTAAAATAGCTATAACTAAAAACAAACTAAAAACTACTTCCAAAACTATTCAGCTTTGATATTAAAGAGTTTTTTGGGTTCATTGAGAACATGGTTGTTGTTCAATAATAAATTAATCCTCAAAAATACAACTTGCCTAATAATTCTGCACTCCCTGTATGTATGTATCGCTATGTTAAAGTCCTTTATCTGCTTTTTTTACTCTAACACCTGAGACCTAATATCTTTGAGCCCTTATAACTTTTTAATGCAATTTTTTTAAAATATTTTTTTAAACAGTGTTATTTTGACTGTAACTGTACTTTTAAATGTAATTTTGATGTGTTTTGTGCACGTTTTTAGTCGAGCCTAACAGTTGACCAGAGCTCTAAGTTGCATTAACACGTCTCATGTTAAATTAAATTGCGTTCAAGCGATTGCATTTACTTTCAACCTGTAATATGTGCACTAGTTACAACGGTCACAAAGAGCAGCAATGGTTAGCGTGCCAATCATCATCTAGCCCATAGAGGTGATACAACAATGATATGTGCTTTTTCACTGCAATTTTTATAATAATAGAGATAAACCACTGCTCGGTGTGTTGCTCAAACATTAAGATTTCAATCATTTATATGGCTTAATCATTGCTCTATGTTTAACTTGAACAAAATGAAACTACTGCTTTGTATACTACTGGCAGATACAGGTTACTGATCCTTTTTTTTATTGACACAAGAACCTTGCTTTCTGTGTTAAAAACTGTTATATATGTTACTTACATAAAATGGTAATCCACTGTTCTATGTGTTCTAAACTACCACTACTCATTGTATGAAAATGATATTAAGAACTAGTCACAGTGAGGGGCGCTAGTGAGAAGACAGATATACTAGATATGTACAATATACCATAGATCCTAACTATTATATAGATACCAAAATGGAATATATATGATATATACAAAATTATCCCAAAGATAAAAAGAGATAAAAAATAATATGGATATATTATCACTTTTAACAATGTAAAAAACAACAACAAGTCCACTTTAGATCCAAAGGAACAAGTACTGGCTGCCTCCTCCTCACCGACTGGTCCGGGTTAACTATGAAGAATAAGGAAGAACAGAGGGGCGCCTCATGTGTGGTGTCATCAATTATATTTGGATACAGTAAGCAAAAAGCCAAGTGGGTACTCACATATTCCTGGAGCACACCAATGTGCTGGTAGGTGCAGGCTATAGATTTTAACAGGTGTAACAGCTCACCCACAACAAGAATTGTCCATGTACTGTAGTGCTGGGATAAAACAAAGTCAAAGAAAGGCACTACATGTACAGAACACTTAGAGTACAATTATATTAGCTTTAGTAGAATGCCAAATGGGTACTCACATTTAGGCTAAGTGTGCTTAGTGTGCTTAGTATGCTTAGTGTGCTTAGCCTAAATGTGAGTACCCATTTGGCATTCTACTAAAGCTAATATAATTGTACTCTAAGTAATCTGCACATGTAGTGCCTTTCTTTGTCTTTGCTTTATCTCAGCACTACAGTACATGGAGAATTCTTGTTGTGGGTGAGCTGTTACACCTGTTAAAATCTACAGCCTGCACCTACCAGCACATTGGTGTGCTCCAGGAATACGTGAGTACCCACTTGGCTTTTTGCTTACTGCATCCATATATACTTGATAATACCACACATGAGGCGCCCCTCTGTTCTTCCTTATTCTTTATGAAAATGATATGTTTGTTATATAATCATTGCATAAAAAATATGTATGCTATTTATGGGGCAGAGCATAGTGCAGCATTGGGCTCACACTAGGGTTTTGTTTGTTATTAGGGTCATTGTATATACCAGTGTGTTAAGGTCCCTAGTATATTTGCAACATAGCTGTGCCCCTGGAACGAAGTCAGAAATATAGACTGAAAAATGCATTAGAAAAAAAATGTATATATATAAAACAAACTACCCTTCTGCACAGCCTTCTAGGGTAAGGCAAAAAAATATATACACAACCAGGTTTATTTCAACTTCAAAGAAAAACTCCAACAAATTAGACAGAGTCTTCAGCATAAACTTCAGACAACAGCAAAGCCTGTACAACACTTGTCAGAATAAATTGAGTACTGTCCTAAAAACAAATATATGGCATCAGCAAACTCATTACATAAAGAAAATACCCAGTGAAAACCTTGACTGAATTTGTCACACATAATAATATTGATAGTGAAATAACGACAACCCAATCTACTTGCGTTCCATGGAACCCTAAATTCAAAATAGAAAAGCAACTTAACTAAAACTTAACTGTTCCCTGGGGCTACCTGTTTTATCCCATGAGTCAGAGTAATGACAGGGAAGAAATATGGGTGCTACATAAACACTACTTACTACTTTTTCACAGTTATTCACCACATGGTCCATCCCTCAGCTTAAACCCTATGGGTTGAAGGACTATCAACATAAATAAATTAAGTATGTCTGCATTTCCATTTTTAGCCCTAGTCCTAAATTGAATAGTTAAACTGTAAGCAAACAAACTAGGGAACCATCTGGTCAGCTGAGTATTTTTATCTTTATTTTGACTCATATAGGTTAGGTTTGCATGATCAATGACCAATGGCCTAGAACAGGGATGGGGAACCTTGGCACTCCTGATGTTTCAGAACTACATAACATATGATGCTTAGGCACTCTAAAGTCTAGTTGAGCATCATGGGAAATGTAGTTCTGAAACATCTGTAAGACCAAGGTTCCCCATCCCTGGCCTAGTAGATAAAACTTTAGAAAATCTAAAGTGTTTTTCATGACAAAGTACAATTTCTCTACTATGGAATATTTCTTCACTGTGGATTTCAACCCAATCTCATATTCATCTGTTTGTACAAAAAAAACCATAGTTTTAAAATGTTTTAAATATTTTTGTAAGGCAGTGATATCAAGGCCCTAACCAACCTAAAGAATAAAAAATCTATTAAATTAGTATTGCAAACGCTGTATTCTTCTAACACTATATGGTAAATTATGTAGAATCTAACCAACCACATTATTTCCTAAACTTTATATTAATACCTTTATTTACAAAAGATGATATTAATTTAAAGGGACACTGAACCCAAATTATTTCTTTCGTGATTCAGATAGAGCATGCAATTTTAATTAACTTTCTAATTTACTCCTATTATCAATGTTTCTTCGTTCTCTTGCTATCTTTATTTAAAAAAGAAGGCATCTAAGCTTTTATCATGATTCAGAACTCTGCACAGCAGTTTTTGATTGGTGGATGAATTTATCCACCATTCAGCAAGGACAACCTAGGTTGTTCACCAAAAATGGGCCGGCATCTAAACTTACATTCTTGCATTTCAAATAAAGATACCAAGAGAATAAAGAACATTTGATAATAGGAGTAAATTAGAAAGTTGCTTAAAATGTTATGCTCTATCCGAATCATGAAATAAAAAATTTGGGTTCAGTGTCCCTTTAATTTGGAAGGTTAGATTATTTCAATTCTGAGTTTCTTTGTGAAATTATACAAACCATAATAGCAATCCAAATCAAAATGGATTTTACAGTAATATTACAAATAAAGAGAGCTCAATAAAAAGGTAAAACAAGTAACAAATATAATATGAATTAAAAAAGTCATACTTACCCAACAACATTTTTTTTTAAATAATTTGTATTCATTTTTGTATATGAACATTAGTTGAAATATAACAAGTGCATTAGCAGATGGTTTGCAACACTTTGTGGCAGACATAAACACCAAATACCAGAAATACAATAATAAGAATGCATGTAATTTGTATAACAAAGGAAGTAAATGGGAATAAGATCCATAACAACATAAAGGTTACAAATAATATTCACCCAAATTGCCCTCAATACTCAAGGTAAACATATAGCAAATTAAACACTGATTAAGAAGTACAGAGAACTATGGAATAGGTGTACAAATGCGTATATCACAGGTAAATTATACTGTCAAAAATTTACTTTAATTAGCTTCAATTAAAAACTAGTACAATAGACCTCATAGGCAAACTATATAACCCTACTTCCTTGATAGGTTAGTATTATCTTCCTATTACACCTACCAGTACAAACAAAACTAACAAAGTTGCTATACTTAAAGGGACAGTCAACCATAGAATTGTTATTGTTTTAAAAGATAGATAATCCCTTTATTACCCATTCCCCAGTTTTGCATAACCAACACAGTTATATTACTGTACTTTTTACCTCTGTGATTACCTTGTATCTAGGAACCTTCTTCCAGCCCCCTGATCACATGACTGTGACTGTTTACTATCTATTGTCTTAAATTTAGCATTGTATTATGCTAGATCTTAAATAACTTTCTGTGCCTGAACACAGTGTTATCTATATAGCCCACGTGTACTTTCTGTCTCTTTGTGTTGAAAAGAGATTTAAAAAGCATGTGATAAGAGGCAGCCCTCAAAGGCTTAGAAATTAGCATATGAGCCTACCTATGTTTAGTTTAAACTAAGAATACCAAGAGAAAAAAGCAAATTTGATGATAAAAGTAAATTGGAAAGTCCTATCTGAATAATGAAAGTTTAATTTATACTTGACTGTCCCTTTAATCCCTCAGAAATTCATTGGCAATAGCTGGAAACTTAGCATCAGGTAGAGGGGTAAATGTCATAACCATCTAGGTAGACAAAAAGTGTTAAAGCAAATTTGTTTCTGCATGCAAATGGACCTTTGCGAATCAAAGTAACATTGACCACAAAAAGTT
Organism: Bombina bombina; assembly: GCF_027579735.1. Classification (NCBI taxonomy): domain Eukaryota; kingdom Metazoa; phylum Chordata; class Amphibia; order Anura; family Bombinatoridae; genus Bombina; species Bombina bombina. The sequence goes on from NC_069500.1 coordinate 1,322,245,439, forward strand.
TAACTTTATGCTGATTTGGTCTCATCACCATGCCTAGAAAGTCCAGATCACTTATGATTGTAGCCACCAATGGCTCAATAGCAGTGCAAAAAGAAAATTGAATCCCTATCTAAAATGATAACCCACATCCACTAATACGAATAAATAGATTATAATGCTTTAACCACTCTACATAAGGGAGGGGAACAAAACAAAGTAATTTAACATATTCTATTAACAGCCTCACTTCACCCTGTTAAACATTGTCTCAGAATCTAAGTACAGGGTGAGAAGGGAAATCTGACTATGTTTGGGCCCCTAAAACAAAATGTGTCTGGTATTTTCTGTCCCATGGCCAACAATCTTTATTGATAGGATTTGCTCACCTTCCAGGTAATGCTTTCTATACATACATGATGTGCATGAAATGATCATGATCCATTTGTGCAATGTTCTTGAAGAATTTAACAGTGCTTGGCTGCCGGAATTTAAGGTTGCATGAGCAATAACTCTTCTAACTCCGCCCTCTGCTCTTGTACAACCAGTCGTGTAAGAGCAGAGCTTGTCATTCATACCAGATAAATGAGTCCAGGTAGTCTAACATACACAACTTTTAATTACAAAGAGATAAAAGAGGGCTTCTGATAGCTCAGTCTGGACAGAGGTAATCAGATGGAAAACTAATAGCTACTTACAGGATAGTAAGCACAAACATGTGCTTTATAGGCAGTCCAGACCTTAAGAAGCTGCCCAGTTAGCTCTTCTGTAGTGACTTTGTGTCCACACCTTTCTTCAAATGGGTCAATCAGACTTCAAAGGATGAATATATCCAAAACTAGTAGTACACGCTTGTAGTCTGGATAACAAAAATATGAAAGGAGAAAGCTTTTGCCCAACCACAAATGCTTGGACCGTGCTTTATACCTCTAAACAAATATATAAAAGTATCTTACCATTTCCACTTCCAGCTTTAGGATTTCACCTTAACAATTTCTTAACAATTTTCTCCAGTTTATGAATTACCCTTCATAAATATTAAATCAAAAAGCTGTGTATAGTAATATGAATATGGAATATTCATGATGGTCATAATCCTATGTTACACTGGATAAGACAATAGACACTTAATCCTTCACATAAAACTAAACATAAAAGGGACAAAAAAAATTACAATAAAAAAATTATAATCTATATCAGAGCTAGATGCATCATTCAGTACCATCAATGACAACAACTTATACATTGATAAAATAAAAAATCCTTGTAAAATTATGGCAAATTCATATCCTATGGTTAGAAAATATATTTATATGCATGTGTGTGTATAAAGATATCTCCTGTGTGTAATGGGTAACAAAATTATATGTGGCAGTGAAAATTGAATGTGAAAAAATACAAATACTATGTAATGACATACAAAAGAAATATATCTAGATATTAAATATGTGGACATAAACAAATGGTATATAGGGACTATAGTATAATTTTATTAATCTGGATACAAAATGACAATGTGAATGGTAAGTGAATGATGAAAGGGTACAAAATAATATGGTTAATTAAAATGTTATATAAAAGCATGAAAGTGATATATCTTTGAATTAGAAATGTATGTTTTTATATATGCATATGCTCGCCGGAAACAAGGGGGATAAATATGCCCCTAAGGATGAAAATATTTTGCTAATTTATATGATATATTGGCCTCTAGTTATCAAGCTCCGTACGTAGCTGCCTTCGCCGTCCCTAATACGCTTACCTAAGCTCGCCTCACATCGCCGCCGCGGACCTGAATACGTTCGCCAAAGTTATCAATAAATCTGTCAAAAAGCAGCGGACTGTGATAGTTATCACTCATCCGATCTCGCTGCTCTTCGGCTTTTCTACAGCTTTATTGATAAGCTGTCACTAAGCACCCACACTATACTATACTGTTCTACCCCCTATACCGCCACCCCCGGAGCCCCCGGCAACTAAATAAAGTTATTAACCCCTAAACCGCCGCTCCTAGAACCTGCCGCAACTATAATAAATGTATTAACCCCTAAACCGCTGCTCCCGGACCCCGCCGCAACTATAATAAATGTATTAACCCCTAAACCGCCGCTCCCAGACCCCGCTGCAACTATAATAAATGTATTAACCCCTAAACCACCTCTCCCGGACCCCTCCGCCACCTACATAATACCTATTAACCCTATCCTGCCCCCCTATACTGCTGCCACCTATAATAAATTTATTAACCCCTATCCTGCCGATCTCGTACCCTGCCGCAACTAAATAAATTGTTTAACCCCTAAACCGCCGCTCCCGGACCCCGCCGCCACCTATATTAAACTTATTAACCCCTAATATGTCCCCCCTACACCGTCGCCACCTATAATAAATTTATTAAACCCTATCCTGCCCCCCCTATACCGCCGCCATCTATATTAAACTAATTAACCCCTAAACCTAACACTAACCCTAACACCCCCTAACTTAAATATTATTTTAATAAATCTAAATAAAAATTACTCTTATTAACTAAATTATTCCTATTTAAAACTAAATACTTACCTATAAAATAAACCCTAAGATAGCTACAATATAACTAATAATTATATTGTAGCTATTTTAGGATTTATTTTTATTTTACAGGCAAGTTTATTTTTATTTTAATTAGGTACAATAGCTATTAAATAGTTATTAACTATTTAATAGCTACTTAGATAAAATAAAGACAAATTTACCTTTAAAATAAAAACTAACCTAAGTTACAATTACACCTAACACTACACTATCATTAAATACATTATTCCTATTTAAAACTAAATACTTACCTGTAAAATAAATCCTAACCTAAGTTACAATTAAACCTAACACTACACTATTGTTAAATTAATTAAATAAATTACTAGCCAATACCTACAATTAAATACAATTAAATAAACTAAACTAAATTACAAAAAAAACAAACACTTAATTACAGAAAATAAAAAAATATTACAAGAATGTTAAACTAATTACACCTAATCTAAGCCTCCTAATAAAATAAAATAAAAAAAAATAATAATAAAAGTCCCTACCCTATTCTACATTACAAAGTAATCAGCTCTTTTACCAGCTTTGTGTGGGGCATGCCCCAAAGTAATCAGCTCTTTTGCCTGTAAAAAAAATACAACCCCCCAACATTAAAACCCACCACCCACATACCCCTACTCTAACCCACCCAAACCCCCCTTAAATAAACCTAACACTACCCCCCCTGAAGATCTCCCTACCTTGAGTCGTGTTCACCCAGCCGGGTCAAAGTCATCATCCAAGGGGCGCTGAAGAGGTCTTCCATCCGATAGAAGTCTTCATCCAAGGGGCACTGAAGAGGTCTTCCATCCGATAGAAGTCTTCATCCAAGGGGCGCTGAAGAGGTCTTCCATCCGATAGTTTTCATCCAGGCGGCGTCTTCAATCTTCATCCATCCGGAACGGAGCGGAGCCATCTTTAAATGAGCCGACGCGGAGCCATCCTCTTCAACCGACGCCTACTCGCCGAATGAAGGTTCCCTTTAAGGGACTATATCCAAGATGGCATCCCTCGAATTCCGATTGGCTGATAGGATTCTATCAGCCAGTCAGAATTAAGGTAGGAAAAATCTGATTGGCTGATTCAATCAGCCAATCAGATTCAAGTTCAATCCGATTGGCTGATCCAATCAGCCAATCAGATTGAGCTCGCATTCTATTGGCTGTTCCGATCAGCCAATAGAATGCGAGCTCAATCTAATTGGCAATTCTATCGAATGGAAGACCTCTTCAGCGCCCCTTGGATGAAGACTTCTATCGGATGGAAGACCTCTTCAGCGCCCCTTGGATGATGACTTTGACCCGGCTGGGTGAACACGACTTAAGGTAGGGAGATCTACAGGGGAGTAGTGTTAGGTTTATTTAAGGGGGGTTTGGGTGGGTTAGAGTAGGGGTATGTGGGTGGTGGGTTTTAATGTTGGGGGGCATGATTGATACTTTGGGGCATGCCCCTCAAAAAGCCATTTTAAGGGATAGTAAAAGAGCTGATTATTTTGTAATGTAGAATAGGGTAGGGTCTTTTATTATTTTGGTTTTTTTTATTTTATTAGGGGGCTTAGATTAGGTGTAATTAGTTTAACATTCTTGTAATATTTTTTTATTTTCTGTAATTTAGTGGGGTTTTTTTGTAATTTAGTTTAGTTTATTTAATCGTATTTAATTGTAGGTATTGGCTAGTAATTTATTTAATTAATTTATTGATAGTGTAGTGTTAGGTTTAATTGTAACTTAGGTTAGGATTTATTTTACAGGTAATTTTGTATTTCTTTTAGCTAGGTAGTTATTAAATAGTTAATAACTATTTAATAACTATTGTACCTAGTTAAAATAAATACAAAGTTACCTGTAAAATAAATATAAATCCTAAAATAGCTACAATGTAATTATTAATTACATTGTAGCTATCTTAGGGTTTATTTTACAGGTAAGTATTTAGTTTTAAATAGGAATAATTTATTTAATGATAGTGTAGTGTTAGGTGTAATTGTAACTTAGTTTTTATTTTACAGGTAATTTTGTCTTTATTTTATCTAGGTAGCTATTAAATAGTTAATAACTATTTAATAACTATTGCACCTAGTTAAAATAAAAACAAACTTGCCTGTAAAATAAAAATAAGTCCTAAAATAGCTACAATATAATTATTAGTTATATTGTAGCTATCTTAGGGTTTATTTTATAGGTAAGTATTTTTTAAATAGGAATAATTTAGTTAATAAGAGTAATTTTTATTTAGATTTATTAAAATAATATTTAAGTTAGGGGGTGATAGGGTTAGTGTTAGACTTAGGTTTAGGGGTTAATTAGTTTAATATAGATGGTGGCGGTATAGAGGGGGCAGGATAGGGGTTAATAAATTTATTATAGGTGGCGACGGTGTAGGGGGGGCAGATTAGGGGTGAATAAGTTTAATATAGGTGGCGGCGGGGTCCAGGAGCAGCGATTTAGGGGTTAAACAATTTATTTAGTTGATGCGGGGTACGGGATTGGCAGGATAGGGGTTAATAAATTTATTATAGGTGGCAGCAGTATGGGGGGGCAGGATAGGGGTTAATAGGTATTATGTAGGTGGCGGTGGGGTCCGGGAGCTGCGGTTTAGGGGTTAATAAGTTTATTAGAGTGGTGGTGGGCTCCTGGAGCGGCAGTTTAGGGGTTAACATGTTTAATATAGTTGCGGCGGGGTCCGGGAGTGGCGGTTTAGGGGGTAATAACTTTATTTAGTTGTGGCGGTGTAAGGGGGACAGATTAGGGGTGTTTAGACTCGGGGTACATGTTAGGGTGTTAGGTGCAGTCATCTCCCATAGGAATCAATGGGATGTCGGGCAGCAGCGAACATGAACTTTCGCTATGGTCAGACTCCCATTGATTCCTAAGGGATCCGCCACCTCCAGGGCGGCGGATTGAAAACCAGGTACGCTGGGCCGGAAATGTGCCGAGCGTACCTGCTAGTCATTTGATAACTACCAAAAGTAGTCAGATTGTGCTGAACTTGTGTTCGGAACATCTGGAGTGATGTAAGAATCGATTTGTGTCAGACTGAGTCCGGCGGATCGAAGCTTCCGTAACTATATTCTACTTTTGCCGGTGTGTAGGGCTTGATAACTTAGGCGAATCAGCCTCGCCACAAATACGCTGCAGAATTCCAGCGTATTTGAGGTTGATGGCTTGATAACTAGAGGCCATCATATGAAGAATAAAAACAAGAGTTAAATGTTTTTAATTATTAGGGTTTTGTGCATATTTACTATCATTATAAAAACGTTCAATTAAAATAGAAAATTCACTTTTTCACCACTAACTGCTCACATATTAATTTTTTTGCATTATTATTATACTATTAGTAAACTTCATATAATCCACACTTTTTGCCAAATTGACAACTCCAAATGAAAGATGTGTGTAAAACCATCTTCTTTATTCAAAAAAGTTAAAAATAACTTACGCACAAAAGAACAGGTCACATGCGTTTAGTTTTCACTTCACATTCTCAAAAAAAAAATATATATATATTGAAAAATATTTTTAGAAAATATACAAATGAATAATATAAAGTATTACAAGCTGTTTTTGTATGTGCTTTAGCTAATATATATATATATATATATATATATATATATATATATATATATATATATATATATATAGATAGATAGATAGATAGATAGATAGATAGATAGATAGATAGATAGATAGATAGATAGATAGATAGATAGATATATTAAAAGAAACAAAAAACATTTCCCAAACAATGCGCCACATTAAGGTTCTTTCCTGTGAACCTCCCGTCAGGTTTGCGGCAAGCATACAGCATACACTCTTTGTGCATTACCCCCCTGCTTGGATCAGGATGATGTTACTGTGCCACATTTTAGGCATGAACCTGAAATTTTGAGGCCCAAAAGCTGCGTTTGCAGCTTCATAAATGGGACCCTATAGCCTCAATTCCAATCTTTCGTATTCTCATTTTTTTAATCAAAACTATTTACAATCTTATCAATCAAATACAGCCACAATATGCAATCTCCATTTCCACATAAAGGCATCGTTAAATGACCGATAATGGCTGTCACTGAAAAAAAATTGAATTGATACATGAAAATACTGTTCTCCATGCTTCCCAGTGCTCTCACCAACTGATCAGGCCACTCATCTTCATTCTGCTGGTCCAGCATTATCTCCTCTCTTGAGTGTCTTCTCTCTTTCTGCATGGGGCAACTGCTGAAATATTGTAGAAATGTTTTTACATTTAATTGATTGTGATTATATGTTCAGTATAATTTTTAATTTGGCAACATTTAAAGGGACAGTCTACTCCAGAATGTTTATTGTTTAAAAAGATAGATAATCCCATTATTAACTATTCCCCAGTTTTGCATAACCAACACAGTTATATTAATATACTTTTTACTGCTGTAATTACCTTGTATTTAAGCCACTGCAAACTGCCCCTTTATTTCAGTTCTTTTGACAGACTTGAATTTTAGCCAATCAGTGCCCTCTCATAAGTCACTCCACAGGTGTGAGCCCAATGTTATCTATATTGCACACATGAACTAATGCCCTCTATCTGTGAAAAACTGTCAAATGCTTTCAGATAAGAGGTGGCCTTCAAGGGATTAGAAATTAACATATGATCCTACTTTGGTTTAACTTTCAACTAAAAATACCAAGAGAACAAAGCAAATTGGAAAGTTGTTTAAAATGATATGCCCAATCTGAATCATGAAAGTTTAATTTTGACTAGACTGTCCCTTTAATTGCCATCACAAAGGGCTATTGCCATTGTTGCCATTGACAGCACCATCTTGTTTTTCTGGTCCAAGCATGCACAGATCGATGGCTGATATTGTTATTATTGATCCGTTGTGTGTTATCAGTCAATCTGTGGGTGTTATCATGTGCCTTTGATTATCAAATTCAATGTGACTACTTTGTTGTTGATATTTATTTGGGTGGATTGTGATCAGCAAAGTCTACACTGCGCATGCATCATATGGCTGACTTCTTTGATTTTATTTTTACAATAAAAGAATATTTGGAAATATTTTTATCATTAACGATTTTTAAACAGAGAAACACTTACTTACAATCATCAATAAACATTTTGATGATTATGCACCAAACAAAAATTACATGTAAGAGCATATAAACAGACTGGACTGCTCCAGTTGGCCTCCCACCTATAACTTATTACATTTTTAGGTAGCATATTAGGTGCTGTCAGCTACTGACATACACTATAATGTTAGGGTAAATGTATTGAAAAAGAATTTGTATCAATGTTTAAAATTACCAATCAGTAATCTGTGGTTCTGAACTTTTTACACATATGTTATGCTATGATGATGATGGTGCATTTGATTGAAAGTCTGATCCCAGTAAAGACATTTGACATGTAATCTTCTATAAACACAGTAATTATCTTTTTATTTGCCTGTATGTGACAGGCATTTTTTATCAGATGTAGTACAAATGTTACTTTAGTTGAACTCAGGGTTTTACAAAGTGAGTTGTATATTCTTGATACAGTACATGATTTCAAGGCTAAAATTCTTCACAGTGTCAGAAGCAAAGAAATAAAAAGGTTTCTCTTGTCTAAATTCAGGTTACCTGTGGGGGTATATTCACCCAACTGTGACAGTCATAAGTGATTGTTCTTTGTGCCAAACAGCTATGACTGATCTGCATCACTACATCCATTTTGAAGCATAGAAGGAATTAGGAACAAGATAGACCATTGGGAAATAAAGCATGACCTGAAACAGCAAGACTTTTATGCTTCAAACATAAATATCATCATCAGAATTCTATCCTCTGCTTTCTACTTACTTCCGTACAGAAAGGGTGTTTGATTCATGGAATAAACGTCCCTTACAGGTGGTAATGACAAACATTGGGCCAGATTACAAGTTGAGCGCAAAATATTGCTTCCGTGAAAGCGATATTTGAGGTCAACTTAGTAAGACCAGCGCATGCAAATATGATGTGCAATGCAAACGTGACCTTGCGTTCTCATTGCATGGAAGAATTGTGCTCACAAGGGCACACTTCCATAGGCTCCAATGGGATCCTCGTTCTCATGCAAACAGACACGGCATGAGAACATAGTGCAGCGAAGGGGGTAAGTCACACAGAGATGGGCAACAAATCTAAATATATATGTATATGAATATAGACAGTGATGGCCAAAAATATTGGAACTCCTGCATTTCTGTCAGAAAATGCACCACTTCGTCAAGAAAAATTTTGCAATTACAAATGTTTAGGCCTTCTAATGTTTATTTCTTTTGTTTGTATTGGTATAACACAAAGAAGTGGAGAAAAAAAGCCAAATGTGACATATTCCATGCAAAACTCCAAAAATAGACTGGACAAAATTATTGGCACCCTCAGTTTAATATTTGGGAGTCCATTTATCATTGTGCGGATGGACATGATTCGCTATAGCAAACCATGTCCGCCGCACATCGATAAATGCCGTCAGCATGCGCTGTCAGCATTTATAATTGCACCAGCAGTTTTTATGAACTGCTGGTGCAACGCCGCCCCCTGCAGATTTGCGGCCAATTGACCCGCCAGCAGGGGTGTCAATCAACCCGATCATATTGGATCGGGTTGATTTTCGGCGATGTCTGTCCACCGCCTCAGTCTTTAGACCGCTGCTTCATAACTTGTGTTTCTGGTGAGCCTGAAGGCTCACCAGAAACACGGGGCATCAAGCCCGGTTCGGAGCTTGATAAATAGACCAATCGCTTCCTTTTGCAATTGCTTCCTGTTGCCATCAATGAGTTTCTTACACCTCTCTACTGGAATTTTGGACCATTCTTCTTTCGCCAACTGCTCCAGATCTCTCAGATTGGAAGGGTTCTTTTTCCAAACTGCTGTTTTGAAATCTCTCCACAGGTGATCTATGGGGTTGAGATCTGGACTCACTGCTGGCCAGTTCAGTACTCTCCAGTGATTTGTCTGAAACCATTTCTGGGTGCTTTTTGACATTTGCTTTGGGTCAATGTCCTGACATCTGACGGAGACCCAACTTTCTGACTCTGGACCCTACATTGCACCACATAATTATTTAGTAGTCTTTAGATTTCATAATGTGATGCACAGTCAAGACATCCAGTGCCTAAAGCTGCAAAGCAACCCCAAAACCTCAGTGAACCTCCACCATGTTTGACTGTAGGGACTGTATTCTTTTCTTTAAAAGCCTCATTTCTATTTTTGAAAACATTTCAATGAGGGGCTTTACCAAAAAGCTGTAATTTTGTTTCGTCTGTCCACAGCACATTCTCCTAAAAGGATTTAGGCTTCCTCAGGTAAGTTTTTGTAAACTCCAATCTGGCTTTTTTATGTTTCTGTGTCAGCAATTGCTACAGGCTTACTATATTGTATTGTAATGTGCCTGAAACATGCGTCTTTGCTATGTATTCTTCTTGTTTATGTATGTACAAAGATACCTACAACTGTGTTTTAACTACTATCGTATTGATTTGTTTATTTTTTTATTTAAAAACCTCAATAAAAATTTGTATAATTTTCTGCTAAATACAGATCTAGATGTGGGAATTGTTTATTAATGGGATAAGAAAGTCAAAAGTAAAAATGCATGATTCAGATAGAGCATGTTATTTTAAGACACCTTTAAATTCACTTCTATTTTCAAACGTGTTTCGTTCTCTTGCTATCCCTTGTTGAGGAAGAATATGCACCTATCCTACACTAGTGGGAGCTAGCTGCTGATTGGTGCCTGCACACACTTCTGTCTTGGGATTTGCAAACTAGATATGTTCAGCTAGCAGCCAATAGGATTGAGCTCGCATTCTATTGGCCTATTGGAACAGCCAGTAGAATGCAAGCTCAATCCAATTGGCTGATTGGATCAGCCAATAGGATTAAAGTTCAATCCTATTGGCTGATTGCATCAGCCAATAGGATTTTTTCTACCTTAATTCCGATTGGCTGATAGAATTCTATCAGCCAATCGGAATCTAAGGGACGCCATCTTGGATGATGTCAATTAAAGGAACCGTCATTCAGTAAGAAGACTCCGGATGAAGAGGATGCTCTGCATCGGATGTCTTGAAGATGGAGCCGCTCCACGTCGGATTTATGAAGACAGAAGATGCCGTCTGGATGAAGACTTCTGCCCATCTGGAGGACCACTTCTGCCCGTCTGGAGGACCACTTATGCCGGCTTCGTTGAGGACTTCAGCCCGGTTGGATGAAGACTTCTCTTGGCTTCGTTGAGGATGGATGTCCGGTCTTCAGAACAGTAAGTCGATCTTCAGGGGGTTAGTGTTAGGTTTATTTAAGGGTGTATTGGGTGGATTTTATTTTTAGGTTAGGGCTTTGGGCCACAAAAGAGCTAACTGCCCTTTTAAGGGCAATGCCCATCCAAATGCCCTTTTCAGGGCAATGGGGAGCTTAGGTTTTTTTAGTTAGGTTTTTATTTGCGGGGTTTGTTGTGCGGGTGGTGGGTTTGTATTTTTTTTTTACAGGTAAAAGAGCTGATTACTTTGGGGCAATGCCCCACAAAAGGCCCTTTTAAGGGCTATTGGTAGTTTTAGGTGGCAAAATGTAGTTCTAATTTGAGCAAGCCTAATACTACCATACTAGAAATACCAGAGCTGCTGATTATATTATGATCTGTATACTAGCTGACATCTCATGGAATCAAGTGCAATTAGTGTTGTCTACACAATATGTTTAGCATGAATACACTAGAGGGGAAGGAACCTTTAAAACTAGGTCAGTGAAGTTATTTCAATGTAAAGCATAGCATTTATAATGGTTAATAGTTGCGTATTCCTACATATATTCATACAGTGAGATACATATACAATTTCGGGCTGCCTCTTAATGAGAGAAATAAGTGTTTACACAATAACATTCTTCATAAAAGGTACTCTCACATAGAAAAATGGTGATGGTGGAAAGGCAAATATTTTTGTTTTGTAAAGGTCTCTAAATGCTATACAATTCCAGAAAACACTATCGGCTAGATTTAGAGTTTGGCGGCCAAAGGGGTGCGTTAGCTACCCGTGCTTTTTTTCCCCCGCACCTTTTAAATACCGCTGGTATTTAGAGTTCACAGAATGGCTGGGTTTTCAGTGCGTTAGGCTCCAAAGGGAGCGTAGAGCATAATTTAACGCCACTGCAACTCTAGATACCAGCGGTGCTTACGGACGCGGACAGCTTCAAAAACGTGCTCGTGAACGATATCCCCATAGAAAACAATGGGGCAATTTGAGCTGAAAAAAAACCTAACACCTGCAAAAAAGCAGCGTTCAGCTCTTAACGCAGCCCCATTGTTCTCTATGGGGAAACACTTCCTACGTCTGCACCTAAGACTCTAACATGTACCCCGAGTTTAAACACCCCTAACCTTACACTTATTAACCCCTAATCTGCCGCCCCCGCTATCGCTGAAACCTGCATATTTATTTAACCCCTAATCTGCTGCTCCGTATACCGCCGCTACCTACATTATCCCTATGTACCCCTAATCTGCTGCCCCTAACACTGCCGACCCCTATATTATATTTATTAACCCCTAATCTGCCCCCCACAATGTCGCCGCCAGCTACCTACAATAATTAACCCCTAATCTGCCGATCGGAGCTCACCGCTACTATAATAAATGTATTAACCCCTAAAGCTAAGTCTAACCCTAACACTAACACCCCCCTAAGTTAAATATAATTTTTATCTAACAAAATAAATTAACTCTTATTAAATAAATTATTCCTATTTAAATCTAAATACTTACCTGTAAAATAAACCCTAATATAGCTACAATATAAATTATAATTATATTGTAGCTATTTTAAGATTAATATTTATTTTACAGGCAACTTTGTATTTATTTTAACCAGGTGCAATAGCTATTAAATAGTTAATAACTATTTAATAGCTACCTAGTTAAAATAATTACAAAATTACCTGTAAAATAAATCCTAACCTAAGTTACAATTAAACCTAACACTACACTATCAATAAATAAATTAAATACAATTCCTACAAATAAATACAATTAAATAAACTAACTAAAGTACAAAAAATAAAAAAGAACTAAGTTACAAAAAATAAAAAAATATTTACAAACATTAGAAAAAAATTACAACAATTTTAAACTAGTTACACCTACTCTAAGCCCCCTAATAAAATAACAAAGTAAAAAAAATAAAAAAATGCCCTACCCTATTCTAAATTACAAAAGTTCAAAGCTCTTTTACCTTACCAGCCCTTAAAAGGGCCCTTTGCGGGGCATGCCCCAAAGAATTCAGCTCTTTTGCCTGTAAAAAAAAACATACAATACCCCCCCAACATTACAACCCACCACCCACATACCCCTAATCTAACCCAAACCCCCCTTAAATAAACCTAACACTAAGCCCCTGAAGATCTTCCTACCTTGTCTTCACCATGCCAGGTATCACCGATCATTACAGGCTCCGAAATCTTCATCCAAGCCCAAGCGGGGGCTGGCGATCCATAATCCGGTGGCTGAAGAGGTCCAGAAGAGTCTCCAAAGTCTTCATCCTATCCGGGAAGAAGAGGCAATCCAGACCGGCAACCATCTTGATCCAAGCGGCATCTTCTATCTTCATCCTATGACGACCGGCTCCATCTTGAAGACCTCCACTGCAGACCCATCTTCTTCTTCCGATGACTTCCCGAGGAATGACGGTTCCTTTAAGGGACGTCATCCAATATGGCGTCCCTCAAATTCCGATTGGCTGATAGGATTCTATCAGCCAATCGGATTTAAGGTAGGAAAATTCTGATTGGCTGATGGAATCAGCCAATCAGAATCAAGTTCAATCCGATTGGCTGATTCAATCAGCCAATCAGATTGAGCTCGCATTCTATTGGCTGTTCCGATCAGCCAATAGAATGCGAGCTCAATCTGATTGGCTGATCGTCATCGGATGAAGATAGAAGATGCCGCTTGGATCAAGATGGTTGCCGGTCCGGATCGCCTCTTCTTCCCGGATAAGATGAAGACTTTGGAGCCTCTTCTGGACCTCTTCAGCCGCCGGATTGGATGAAGATTTTGGAGCCTGGAACGATCGGTGATACCTGGCATGGTGAAGACAAGGTAGGAAGATCTTCTCAGTTAGGTTTATTTAAGGGGGGGTTGGGTTAGATTAGGGGTATGTGGGTGATGGGTTGTAATGTTGGGGGGGGGTATTGTATGTTTTTTTTACAGGCAAAAGAGCTGAATTCTTTGGGGCATGCCCCGCAAAGGGCCCTTTTAAGGGCTGGTAAGGTAAAAGAGCTTTGAACTTTTTTAATTTAGAATAGGGTAGGGCATTTTTTTATTTTGGGGGTCTTTGTTATTTTATTAGGGGGCTTAGAGTAGGTGTAATTAGTTTAAAATTGTTGTAATATTTTTCTAATGTTTGTAAATATTTTTTTATTTTTTGTAACTTAGTTCTTTTTTATTTTTTGTACTTTAGTTAGTTTATTTAATTGTATTTATTTGTAGGAATTGTATTTAATTTATTTATTGATAGTGTAATGTAAGGTTTAATTGTAGATAATTGTAGGTAGTTTATTTAATTTATTTATTGATAGTGTAGTGTTAGGTTTAATTGTAACTTAGGTTAGGATTTATTTTACAGGTAATTTTGTAATTATTTTAACTAGGTAACTATTAAATAGTTATTAACTATTTAATAGCTATTGTACCTGGTTAAAATAATTACAAAGTTACCTTTAAAATAAATATAAATCCTAAAATAGCTACAATATAATTATTATTTATATTGTAGCTATATTAGGGTTTATTTTACAGGTAATTATTTAGCTTTAAATAGGAATAATTTATTTAATAATAGTTAATTTATTTAGTTAGATTTAAATTATATTTAACTTAGGGGGGTGTTAGGGTTAGGGTTAGACTTAGCTTTAGGGGTTAAAAAATGTATTAGAATAGCGGTGAGCTCCGGTCGGCAGATTAGGGGTTAATGTTTGAAGTTAGGTGTCGGCGATGTTAGGGAGGGCAGATTAGGGGTTAATACTATTTATTATAGGGTTATTGAGGCGGGAGTGAGGCGGATTAGGGGTTAATAACTTTATTATAATAGCGGTGCGGTCCGGTCGGCAGATTATGGGTTAATAAGTGTAGGCAGGTGGAGGCGACGTTGAGGGGGGCAGATTAGGGGTTAATAAATATAATATAGGGGTCGGCGGTGTTAGGGGCAGCATATTAGGGGTACATAAGTATAACGTACCTTGCGGCGGCGTGCGGTCGGCAGATTAGGGGTTAAAAAATTTTAATAGAGTGGCGGCGATGTGGGGGGACCTCGGTTAAGGGGTACATAGGTAGTTTATGGGTGTTAGTGTACTTTAGAGCACAGTAGTTAAGATCTTTATGAACCGGCGTTAGCCCAGAAAGCTCTTAACTTCTGACTTTTTTCTGCGGCTGGAGTTTTGTCGTTAGATTTCTAACACTCACTTCAGACACGACTCTAAATACCAGCGTTAGAAAGATCCCATTGAAAAGATAGGATACGCAATTGACGTAAGGGGATCTGCGGTATGGAAAAGTCGCGGCTGGAAAGTGAGCGTTAGACCCTTTAATGATTGGCTCCAAATACCAGAGGGCGGTAAAAACCAGCGTTAGGACCCTCTAACGCTGGTTTTGACGGCTACCGCCCCAACTCTAAATCTAGGCCTATGTATACTGGCATAGGTCAATAAGGAAGGGGTTCACAGTAAAATAGCATATATACTTAATCATCACCATCTGAGATATTTATTGGGCCATCATCGCATGGTTTACTTGCCGGTGTAGTCAGAGAGGTGTTCAAAGTGGAATCCACTAAGGGAGTGTAGAATAGTTTGTGAAGTACTTCCGAAGATTCCTCTTGGTATTGTAAAAGCAAACAGCTTATTTCTTTTAGAAAGCAAGTGGGCTCCATGGTAGCTAAATCTGCTTCAGGGGATAATCAGCTTGTAGTTTTGTAGGTAGATTTCTTGCAGTGTTTTTGCCGTGGGTTGTGTTCTAGGGCGCAACCTATGTAGTATTCCGGTAGACTGAATTGGGCACCAAGTCTAGGGCAAAGAATGGTATCATTCGAGAGGTCTTTCTCTACTGCAAAATATGTAGTTACAAGTGAAGCTTAATAGAGCATTTATATAAATATTATGGGCAGAGTGGAGTGAAGACATGGAGCAGCAAACAATCCTGCGACCGATCATGGCCGCCGCCCGGAAGTTCCCCCTATGAATTATGCTTTTAATTAAAGATAAACTTATAATATAAACTATAAACATCAGCATTTTATTTTAACAAATTAAAATTTTCAAAATAAAAATAACCAATTACAGAAATGTCCAACTGCATGTCATATACAAATTTTGCAGCAAATCTAACCCTTGCAGCAGCCAACTTTTTTTTGTCTGTTTGCCTAACAGTACTTTGAAACAATAATAATTCAAACAGCACATTTGACAAACAAAAAAGAAAAAAATAATACATTTTCAGAATGTAAATAATAAGCTACCTTTTGAGAATCAGTTTGTGGGATTAGCAGAGGCGTAACTAGAAACCACAGGGCCCAGGTGCAAGAATCTAAGAAGGGCCCCCACACTCCCAGCCCACCCCTAAAAAAAGGTAAATTTGATACATTTTTTTTTTTTCTGTTTAACATTTAAAGTGAATGTAAATTTTGATGCTAAAGTGCCCGGTTTTAAAAAATTTGATTAAAAAATGGGGCACTTTAATTCATAAAAATTTACATTTCACTTGTGTTGTGAAAAAATACTTACCTTTTAATCTTGACAGCCGCTCCAGCTTCCTCCGCCCGTCTCAAAGCCTCTTCCTGGGTCTAAAATGAGGAACCCTGCCCAGGGGAAGCCGTGATTGGAGAATTACTGATCCATCATTTCTGACGACAGAAATGGCTTTGCGATGACTGGTGGAAGCTGGAGAGGCTGTCAAGTATAAAAGTTAAGTATTTTTTCACAACGAGTGAAATGTAATTTTTTTTTTTTTTTTAATTTAACATATTTTATTGAGATTCAAAATAGCATACAATAATAAGGTGTTACAGAAAATAAAACCACAAATAACATTACAGGAGATTCACAATTCACATCAATGCTCTATACATAGATGAAATGAATACAAATATGCAATAACCTCTGTATATGCGTGTGAGCTTTAGTCATAGCACAACAATGATTTCAATAGGAATCTCAAACAATGAACCACATGAATTTAACATTTAACACTAGGGACCAAGGTTACAATTTTTAAACTCTAGATTATATTGAAACAACAGGTATGCCTCGATTGGTCGTGTATATTAGGGATAGGGGTGAAGATGGAGAGAGGGGTAGAGGATTCAGCTTATAAGGAGGGGGGGGAGGGAGAGAAAGATAGGGAGGGGGGGGGAAGAAAAAAAAAAAAAAAAAAAAAAAAAAAAGGGGGAGGGATAATTATGTGAAGCAGATTTTGCTCTCGAACAGTTTCTGCCCGTTCTGCTGGGCACTGACATTTTTGTGCATTTGGAGTTATTGAATTTTAATCCAGTCTTCCCAGATCGCCCAGTAGTCCTCCACTCTCTCCAGAGCATTATATGCGAATTTCTCCATTTTAGCGAGATATTGTACTACCTCACAAACGGTTGTGATAGTGGGTGGGTCTGTTTTTTCCATGCTCTAGCTATGCATAATTTCGTAGCCGCCAGAATATAGATTACCAGCTGTTTATTGCATTTAGGTAGTCGTTTGTCAAATATATGAAAGAGGGCCTGAGTAGGAGTCAACCGAATTTCCACGTTCATGGAGCGCAAGAGAGTCTCGACATCTTTCCATAAATCGAGGATCTTAGGGCAGGACCACCAAACGTGGGAGTCTGATCCTTCCCCGCCACAGAGCCTCCAACACCTCGATGAGGTAGCCGGAAACATTTTAGATAGCCTGGTAGGCACTCTGTACCACCGTAAAATGAGTTTCATGTATCCCTCAAAAATGGTTGTACAGTGGATCGTTTTTTTCGTTAAATTAATAGCGGTGCTCAGTTCCGCGTCTGATATTTTTAGGGACAGTTCTCTGCACCACTTTTTGATTTGACCGGGAAGACTCGCTGAGTGATCTCGCAAAATAGCCCGATAGTGGAACGTGAGGGGCTTGTATGTACCCAGCTCATTTAGCCATCTGTCCTCCCATTGGGAGTGTGGCCTAAGTCCATGAGTCCCAAATTTCCAGGAATGTAAGAAAATGAGTATTCTAGAACATTCAAAGTGAAACCAGAGAGGTGGTCCTGTCAAGGAGTCAAGGACCTGAGGGACTGTTAGCAATCTCTGATTGGAGAATAGTTGTTCCACCGTGTCGAGATCATGTTGTATCCAAAACTCAACATGAACATTCATACGACCCCACAACAAGCCTCGTTGTTGATGAATTGGTGAGGGGTGCGGAGCAATTTGTGAGTGGTGTCTGAGTGTGTGCCAAATTTTGATATTTTGTTGAACCACCGGGTTGGTAATTATGTTGACCAATTGTTAGTGGCTAGGGACCCACAAAAGACTGGGAAGATCTAGACCCTCTGGTAGGTGGAGCTCTTCTAATCTGAACCATCTCGGCCTTTCGGCAGTAGGTCCCCAGGCCGTGATGTGTGATAGTCTCGTAGCCTCGTAGTATAGGAATATGCTGGGAAAAGCAACTCCTCCCCTTGTATACTCTCTCTGCATAATTTTATGGCTGATCCTTGGAGGCCTACAAGCCCAAACATATTTACTAAAGATCTGGTGAATCTGCTGCAAAATGCCATGGGGGATATTCAAAGGAATGCATCTAAAAAGGTACAGTGCCTTTGGGAGCAAGGACATCTTGACCGTGGCCACACGCCCCAGCCAAGATACTTCCTTGAAGTCCCACTTGTTCGTCAAATTCTTTAAGTCTTTGATCAGCACGTCGAAATTCAGCGATAGGGTTTTATCTATATCTGCACTTAGATAAACACCTAGATGTTTGATAGCATCTGAGGACCAATGAAAATCATGGCTATCTCTCAATCTTAAAAGTTGCTCGTCAGGGATATTAATCCCATAGGCTTCCGTTTTGGTCTTATTCACCTTATAGTAACTTAAAGCACTAAAACTGTCTAATGTTGCAAAAACCGCCGGAACCGACAACATGGGGTTCGTAAGAAGAAGAGTCACATCATCGGCGTACAGCAGGATTTTCTCCTGGGTAGAGCCCATTGGTACTCCTTCAATAGATGGTGTAGAGTGGACTAGTTCAGCTAGCGGTTCCATGACCAGGGCAAATAGCAGGGGCGACAGTGGGCACCCCTGTCGGGTGCCATTGGAGATGGCAAATTTAGGGGAGCAGAAGCCTGTCCCCCTCACCCTTGCGCTAGGTTTAGAATATAGGGCTCTAATCATATTGATGGTCTGCAGCGGGAAGCCAAAAGCCCCCAGAACTCTCCACATATAGTCCCATCTGACCCTGTCGAACGCCTTTTCAGCATCAAGGGACAGGGCCAGAAGGGAAGTTCCCGAATGTCTCGCCTCCGTAAAAACTGTAACCAGACGCCTGGTATTGTCAGGGCCCTGGCGTCCCTTCACAAACCCCACCTGATCGGTTGCTATCAGGGAAGGAAGTAAAGATGCTAATCTATCCGCTATGAGTTTGGAATACAGTTTTATGTCTACATTTATCAGCGAGATAGGGCGGAAGTTGCAACAAAATGAAGGGTCCTTACCCGGTTTAGGGATCGCGACAATAGTCGCTTCTAGGAACTCCTCGAGTATCTCTTCCCCTTTACAAATTTCATTGTATACCTGACATAGTATGGGCTGTAGCAAAGTGCGCGTCTTTTTGTAAAATTGCCCCGGGAACCCATCTGGGCCCGGTGCTTTTCCATTTTTCAATTGCTTGATCCCCAATCCTATTTCCAGCTCAGTGAAGGGTCCAGTTAAAGTGTCTTTGTCCTCGTCGGACAACATGGGTAAATTTAGTTTCTTTAAAAATAGGGTTATGTCAGAAGGTGTAGCTTTAATAGGTACCTCAGATGTCTCAATGTTATAAAGCCGTTCATAGAAGTCTGCAAAAGCCTTTCCGATGTCATCAGGTGCATATAGCATCTGTCCATTATGATTAATATAGGGTATTCTTGAGATAGCTGTCCTCTGTTTTAGCTTGTTCGCCAACAGAGTCCCCGCCTTATTACTTTTCGAGTACATGACCATCTTGAACTTGGCGAGTGCACGTTTGACTCTTTCCAGTTCTAGATGTTTAATTTGTGCTTTCAAGCCAAGTATGTCAGCAGACAAATCAGCAGTAGGGGATGATTTATTTAGTTTTTCTTTGGTGCGCAAGTCACAGGTCAACTTTCCCAAAGGGGCACCCCAGTTCTTTTTAATGTTTGTGGTTTTGGCTATGCAGAACCCTCTGACAAATGCTTTTAGAGCCGCTCATCTAATTTGGTGAGAAGTGTCTTGAGGGCCATTCGCCTCCAAAAATTCCTCAATCTTTTCGAGTAGCTCAGGAACAAAAGACCTGTCTTCCCACAAGAACTTGGGGAGTTTCCAAGAGGGCCTGCATGGAGCGGACCCATCTACATTCACTGACATCACCACAGCATCATGGTCCGACCAGGAGCAACTGCATATGGTGGAGCTCGAGACTTTATTCAGTGTCCAGGAATCGACAAAGAAGAAGTCCAATCGCGAGTATGACCGGTGTGGGGGTGAGAAGTAAGTGTAATCTCTAGTGTCCGGATGGCAAGCTCTCCATACGTCATAGAGTGAAGACTGATATATAAGATTTTGAAATTTGGGGGCTGTAGACTGGGAGTATCTGTCTATGGCTTTTCCATTTGAGAGCTGTTTGTCAAGTTGGGGATCCCAGATCAGGTTAAAGTCCCCTTCCAGGACTAGTGTGCCCTGTCTCAGACCCTCTATGAAAGAAAGCATCCTACGTAGGAATCTAATCTGACCCTGATTAGGGGCATATACATTCACGAGGGTAAATAAGTGTGAATTCAGTCTACAAACCAGTAGCAGAAATCTCCCCTCCGGGTCTGTTTCAACATGTATTTGTTGAAACGCTACCGTTTTGCTAATGCATATCGAGACTCCTCTGCTTTTTTCTTGAAAAGTCGAATTAAGGACCACTGGGTAATGTCGAAAGTTAAAGTTCGGGATTTTATCAGATGCCCAATGTGTCTCTTGAAGAAAGGACACGTCGCATTTGAGCTTAGTTAAAAAGGATTGTAGGAGGCTTCTTTTAGAGGGCGAATTTAGGCCCTTCGTATTTAGGGAAATAAATTTAAGGTCAGAGCCCATTGTAGAAAGGGAAGAGGGGAGAGGAAAGAGAGAGAAAAAGAAAAAAAAAAAAAGGGGGGGGGGGAAAGGGTTAGGAGTATAAGAGGGTGTATAGAAAGGAAGGTTTAAGACAGAGGGAAAGAGTTAATGATCTAGTGCAAAGGACTAAAGAGGCAACACTAAAATTAGTATGACCCCGGTATCCACCTCTTCTGCCAAAGAGGAGCGGGTTAATATTTCATGTGTTTAAATTTGTAGTTTCGAGTAAATCTATGTTCTCTTGCTTACTTCTAGTAAGCTTCGGTTTTACCCTTAAGGGGGGGGATGGAGAGTGACGTTACAATATCTATAAAAATTAGTGTCCAAAATAGGGGTAAGGTAAGGCAAGGCAAGGCCGGGGCAGGCCTGAATTTAGGGGGAGTTAATGTCACAATCAGGGGTATATGTATATAGCTCCTGCATGTATTCAGTCTAACAATCAGGAAGGGAAATAAGTTCCCTTACTCTGGTAAAACACTAGCTGATTGAATAAGACATGCGGATTCTAGAGGGTATGTATAAAGCAGCCAACTCTAATGTGTAATGAGACAACCTTGGAGGGGGACATTTTAAGTTTTAGAAGGATATACATTAACTGAAGATGTCGATTATTGGTTCATAACTAATAAAACATATCAGATAGTAACATTACAGGTACAGCCTGTTAACTAAGTTATCTTAAACAAACTTTTAGCTGAATATACAATGACTTTATTTCCGTTGAGAGTTGTGTGTGGCCAGAGGGCAGGGCAGACAACTGTCCACTTAAGGATGTGTCAAGATAGGGTGACAGGACAAGTATCCATCTCTATCCCAGTCACACACAAACCAAGGGTCACATAATAACAAGAAATAACTTATCGAAACATTTCACACAACCCAATGAGGTAGAAGAATATAACATTAAACTGAACAGGTATATATTGCATTATTGGGTAAACCAGTAACTCACCTATGTGGTAATCTGCCAAATGCTAATACTGTAGTTAAATCAAACAAATATAAGTGCAATTAACCATATATATTTCCTACTGATAGTACACCTTAAAAGAACAGCACAGAATCATATATAGCAAGGTTGAAAATCTGGTCATGTAAGTAGGTTTAACCTGAGTAGAGTAGAGTATGCAATATATTGATAGACCAACTGTTGGACTATGACAACAAGATTACGCTCATTACTAACATTTTGAGTAATTCTAAGCGCCTGGGATATCCTAAACGTATCTAAAATTATATGTACATTAGCAGTAACGCCATTTTGAAATGCACATGGCCGGAAGACAGGGCCGGCTCGTGACCACTTAGAAATAGATTAGGTCGCATTACCAGAATATACCGCTACCACTATTACAGCCATGTGCAACCAAAGGGCCTCGTGAGAATAGCAAACAACCTACTAGGGTTATAGATCAAGTCTAGATGGGTAGCAAAACATAGCGTAAATCTAGGCAAGTGAAAATGAACTTAATAAACTAACCAATGATTTATACCCTTCGAGATTTAGCATAAGTCCACATTCCAAGTATTCTGGAATATCACTAGAGCGATATTTATATGCTGCGAAACAAATATTACATTCAGCAAAACTAACTTTGGGTCCCTTAGATTAATAAGTAAAAGAACAGATTAGGGAGGAACAATCTGCATGTCTAGGGCCCTACATACAATACAGATACTTTTAGCAGCCTAAGGGGATGGGGATGAGACAGGGCAGGCCGGTCTCCACATAAAAATGACCAGATGTAGTGTAATCCAGAACTCGACCCTTTCCGTCTCATTCACACGCAGTTCAGTATACCACAAATCATTCAAAACTATCTCAACTACACAGTAAACATGTTAGTTTAAACATTTAACATTGTTTTAATCGGGCTAACCAAATTGTTGTGAGTGCTCAAGCTGTCCATGTATGTTCCTGAGCATGGTGTGTAACCACACATATCAGTGAAATTGGGGTTGAATAAGCAAAAAAGTCTTCATATTAGAAGGATATGTAGAGTTCTAAGCCATATTAGAGTTTGTGGGGGCTATAGGTCTGTGCAATCGCTCACCAGAATAAGCAGGTAAGTGCTGTAGACATGTGTGGTAAAATATAGAGGAGGGTAAGGGCCCCCACATGTAAAACTACAGTTCTCCAGAGTTTACAAGATATGAACAAAGGATACCCCTGGAACAAAAAAGAAAAAAAAACAAAATCTCCCCCATTGTAACATAACAATATTCATAAGTCATATAAGACATCTATACTTATCAGTCTTCATCATCAGAGGGATTCTCTGCTCCTGTCTGTAACGGCTGGTGTGAAACTGAATTCCTTCTTTTAGGGGTAGAGGGTCTCTGTGTAAGCGGTCTCCATTCAAAGGTAGTGGGTCTTAAAAGTGAGGAAGATGCTGTACTCCGCTCCACATTCAATATAGCTGAGGATCTGTCCTCCCTGTCATGTTTGCTTTGCGTGGACCATCCTTTAAGAAGTTGAAGTCCTTTATCAGGTGTGTCAGCAGTAAGGAGGCGGCCATCTTTTTGAATCAGCAGCTTAGTCGGGTAGCCCCATCTATATTTTATTCCCAGCTGTCTCAGCGATCTGGTGACCTCTCTGAAGGTACCTCTTTTTTGTACTGTGAATTGAGACAGGTCTGGAAATATTTGAATAGATTCAAATCGCTTAGGTAGTGCTGGTCTTTGGAACATGGCCCTAAGAATCTGTTCTTTATATGTAAAGTAGTGGAATCTGGCGATTACGTCCCTAGGTTTATCTGCTGAAACATTCCTCCCTCTAGGCAAGCGATGAACCCTATCAACCAGAGTTTCATTGGGGAAGGTCGGGGTGTGTAGGACTTCACAAAACTCATGTAGGAACTTGCCTAACTCAGCAGGAGAGACATCTTCTGGGATGCCTCTAAATCTCAAATTGTTCCTTCGTGAGCGGTCTTCCATATCAGCCATTTTGGTTTCAATTGAGTCTATCATGTCAACCAAAACTTGGGAATGGTGCGATAATTTTCTTGTTCCACAGTTAGGTCCTCTTGTTTTCTTTCTAGCACATCAATCCTTTCACTGATGGCCCCAATATCTTTTCTGAGGTCCGCTGCAGAGCCCTTAATAGCTATTGTGAGGGTCTCTTGGAGGGAATTTATTCTCTGAGTTAAGGTGGATACTATGTCGGCGGCCATAGAGCCAGGGAGATCATTTACTTCTCTAGTAGGTTCTGCCATGACAGGACTGTTGACCTTATGCTTTGGTGAGATATGTAGATCAGTTGTAGATTTCCCAGCGACAGGTGTAGTTTTAAAGTGATCTGCCACTGACTTCTTATATTCAGAAAGATTAGTCGCTCTCCTTCTAGAGCCCAGTGGCATGTTAGAGATAAGGTAGACCCAGATAGGAGACAGTGATAGGAATTTGTCAGATTGAACAGGGGTTTCTTAATAGAATGTCTTCAAGTTATGTTTTCATATATTATTCTATAAACAGTATAGGCAAGCCCCGGCCTCACAAGGCCTGCACATTAAGGCATGGTTATGCGGTATCCAGTTAGCTTTGGGAGTCCAATCCGCATAATAAAGTCTTTCTGAGCAAGTCAGGGGATTTGATGCCAAATATACTATCAGAGTGGCAAAGTGTTAAGTATTAAATAAGGTCTGACCTTCCGGTAGATCCCCTGAGTATTGTGACAGGGCCTGAGTGAATTATTTTGCGGACTCTAGGGTATACTGTATTCTCTCCAAATCTTCAAACAAGGCAAAGTATGTCTTTACAGGAGGGGATTCTCGTCTAGTGCAGCAGGTGACTCCAAATTATTGATAGCGGTATGCGTACTATATGGCAGACAGACAAGTGGTATTATACATCTAGCCTAGCTTTAGATCGGTGTGGTGTAGGCTAAGTCTCTCTGTTCTTCAATAACCAGCCAAAAAGCCCTTCTATGATTTTTTAGGGATTTGGGAGATAGGTGCAATGTGCAGTGTGTTTTCTTACCTCCCGTATAAGCGTCTCGCTGCTGGTGTCACTTCTCACCGTACCTCGAGGGCCTAGAGTACCTCCCAGATGAAGGCCTCAAAATGGCGAGGGTTTCGCGCCAATCTTCTGGCAGCCCCGTGTGGACCGCAAGGTCTCTTTAACGATCTGTCCGGGTCCCCGTAGAGACCAAGTTGAAGAGATCCCTGCACAGCGGTAAGTTGTCTAGATTCTTCGGCCCGTTTCTGTCAGCCGCTTCAGATTACTGGTTGCTAGCCGCGACACGCTGCTGCACCGGAGCGGAGCCCCGACCCTCCGGGCAGCAGTGTCGTAGTGTAAGGGACAGATGTGATCAAAATCAGAGGTCCGTAGATGTTTAGGTTGTCCGGCTGCTGGCGATAGACGTAGTCACCTTTAGAAAGTTTAGTCTCCGGTTCCTGGGATATTCTCAGCCGCGTCTTGTCAGCAATATAAGTTTTAATTGCCCCCAAATAACTAGGGCACACAGTTTAATGTAGGACAGGATGCCCACAGCGGTTCAGAGAAAAGAAAAGTTGCATAAAATATGGTTTTGAGGTTTGTATATAGCTAAATTAGCAGGAGCTCTTTTAGTGTATGTCTATTCTCTTCACAGGCTAGCTCCGCCCCCGTGAAATGTAAATTTTGATGAATTAAAGTGCCCCTGTTTTTAATCGAATTTTTAAGAACCGGGCACTTTAGCATCAAAATTTACATTCACTTTAACACAGAAAAAAAATGTGAATCAGATAACATGTCTGCAAAAGCAGGTACCCTGTGCCCACAGTCTGTGAGATGGTCTGACCCCCTATTACTGTATATAGTGACACTGTTTAACCCACCAGTACCGTATATAGTGAGTTTGTGACACAGTCTGTAATCTGCCGATGAAATGGCTGGCCTGACCCTACCCGCCCCAGTACTTTATAAAGTGACCACAGTAGTCTGTGACATGATCCAGCCCCCCTGTACTGTATATAGTGGTACTGTATAGTGACACTGTTTACCCCCTGCCCCCCCATGCTGTAGTAACAAGGTCTGTAATTTGCTAGTTCTACACACACACATATACATGCATAAATACACACACAGTCACATACATACATACACACACACATACATGCATAAATACACACACAGTCACATACATACATACACACACACACATACATGCATACATACACACACAGTCACATACATACACACACACATACATGCATAAATACACAAACAGTCACATACACACACACACATACATAAATACACACACAGTCACATACATACATACATACACACACATATATACATGCGTAAATACACACACAGTCACATACATACTTACACACACACACATACATGCATAAATACACACACAGTCACATACATACACACACACACATACATACATAAATACACACACAGTCACATACTTACATGCACACACATATACATGCATAAATACACACACAGTCACATACATACATACACACACACACACACATACAAGCATAAATACACAAACAGTCACATACATACATACATACACACACACACACACATACAAGCATAAATACACACACAGTCACATACATACATACATACATACATACATACACACACACACATACTTACATACACACATACACACACATACCTACATAAATACACACACAGTCACATACATACATACACACACACACACATTCATGCATAAATACACACACACACACACACACACACATACATACATACATACACACACACATACCTACATAAATACACACACAGTCACATACATACATACACACACACACACATTCATGCATAAATACACACGCAGTCACATACATACACACACACACACACACACACACACACACACATAAACACCAATGGGTAAAACAGAAACACTAACCCCTGTAGACAGAGACACTAGTGAAGCATCATGTCACACTCACATGATATCAGTGCAGGCAGTGGCAGGTCAACATTTTTTATTGGAAAAAAATAAAAAAAGATATTATGAATATTACCTATATGTATAGAAGTATATTATGTGGTAGGAGTAATGCGTTTAACTTTTAATTACACACTTTCTTATAACTTGTTAAAGATAATAAACACAACACCTGAATCATTTTGGTTTCTATCAGTCTAATAATTATACCGACACCAGATGAATAAACAAAAAATAGCTTTATTAAAAGATTTCGATTGGAAAAATAATTAGAAATTAATAGTAACTTAAGCAATCAAAATATAATATAGAAATAAATACAGTCCTATAATAATCAATTAAAGCGATAACATAACTTCAACTAGCAAGGAAAACAAACTAATGCAGTGATTTGACTATAAAGATAATTAAATCACATTTTCAAGATAACACAAACATTGGTTTGATGATAGGAACAAAATATTTTGTTATAAACCCTCTAAGGTAATTGCAGGGAATCAGATAAATTAATAATTATGACAAACCGTCAGATAATAATTTATCACAATTCCTGATTCACCCGGTGTTATTGTCGACAAATAAGACCAGGTGGTAGGTATTTTTAAAAGGAAAACACGAAGCTATAAAACAATTAATTAATTTACCTGATTAAACAGACAAAGATATTTTACATAAATGTAAGGTGTAAATCTTAATGATATTAACATTTAAGGTGACTTCATTTCATACATCACCAAAGTAAATAAATTCCCCCTTTTGCAAACAGGAATCAAGCTGTCAGGTCGTGGGTCTGTCCGAGTAGGCTAAAATAGCCTCAGCAGTTATAATCCAATAATCTCGAACCTCTGTAGTTGATTAGCAAATTACCAATTATTTTTTTTACCAACTTTTTATTGTTTAAAAAGATAGATAATACTTGTATTACCCATTCATTCCCCAGTTTTGCATAATCAACACTGTTATCTTAATACACTTTTTACCTCTGTGATTACCTTGTATCTTAGCCTCTGCACACTGCCTGCTTATCTCAGTTCTTTTGACAGACTTGCATTTTAGCCAATCAGTGCTGACTCTTAAATAACTCCACATGAGTGAGCAAAATGTTATCTATGTGACACACATGAACTAGCAGTGTCTAACAGTCAAAAAGTGTCAAAATGCACTGAGATAAAAGGCAGTTCAACGGCTTAAAACTTAGCATATGAGACTACCTAAGTTTAGCTTTCCAGAAATATCAAAAGAGCAAAGCAAATATGTTGATAAAAGTAAATTGGAAAGTTGTTTAAAATTGCATGCCCTATTGGAATCATGAACGTTTAATTTTGACTAGACTGTCAGCAGTATGCTTGAATGAGAAATCAGAAGTTAAGTAAAAAAAAAAAAAAACAATAATAAAAAACAGGCTCCTTCTCTATCATGGAATACCAGCTATCCACCTATTTTCCTGCAGACTCTACTGATAATAACATTAAAAAACTGTAGAAAATTTGATTTATTATGAAATTATCAGCAGGGAAAATGTATTGATGAATATTTGCAGGAAAATCTAATATAAAATATTGCTACTGATCTGGAATTCACCAAAAGTGTATAAATATAATGTAATCCTTTCAATTGGGTACTCATGGATTGAGATGAGATTGAAGCACTTGAAAGTGGTACAGCATAGCTGAAAAACGCTGACTAGAAAATATCACCTCTATATACAAAAAAGGAAGATATTTTACCTCAAAATTTCCTCAGTAATCACATCCAATTGTAAATGGACCTTAAGCAGCCAATCAGAATGCTAGTACCAGGACTTGCAAGGAAGAGTGCATCTGTCATGTTATTTTCCTCTTTTCATGATTCATATACGCCTAGATTGCGCGTTATTTCACTCTCCATAGCGCTGCCATTAACAGTTTCTGAAAAGCCTCCTTGTGAGTACGATATGGTGGATGATAAGCTCCATACCGCGCAAAATCCCAGGGCTGCTTTGACGTGCTTGTGCATGCTTTTCCCATAGACATCAATGGGGAGAGAGTGTTAGAAAAAAAAAATAGCACCTGAAATGCGGAATGGCGATCGCCCTAACGCAGCCCCATTGATGTCTATGGGGGAAAAAAAGTTATGTTCAAACCTAACACCCTAACATAAACCCCAAGTCTAAACACCCCTAATCTGCTGCCCCGACATCGCCAACACCGAAATAAAGTTATTAACCCCTAATCTACCGTTCCCGCCATTGCCACCACTAATAAAAGTTATTAACCCCTTGCTCTCACACTCATTTTGCTCATTTTTCTAGGTGAAAACTATAGGTCTATCGGGACTTGGTTCCCTGTGGTTTTTCTGACCATTGATGAGATCAAATAGATTTAGGACCACCGGGAGTCACGTTCGGGTGCGCAGATCCAGGCGGGGTGAGTTGAATACCTATAACTTTTTCCTTTGCTTTTCCCCTCCACATCTTCTTCTTTCCCTGATCCCACTATGGCCACAACCCCCAATAACATCTCCTTCTCAACATTAAATGTTAAGGGTCTTAACTCACAGGAAAAAAGGAGTATGCTCACCAACACCATGAAGGCCCTAAAAATACATGTTATATTTTTACAAGAAACTCATTGGCTAGCATCATCTCAGAATCCATACAGAACCCCAGACTATCCTGTGGTGATTCTAGCCTCTCATTCTGAGAAGTCTAGAGGTGTAGCGATTGCCATACACAAATCTATACACTTCGAACTCATCCATGTGGAGAGGGACAGTCAGGGGAGGTTTCTACTCCTCAACTGTAAACTAAATGGTATTTTGTTCACATTGGTTAATATATATGCCCCAAACCAATCACAATCCAATTTACTGAAGGGGATACTGTCTAAAGTGGAGAAACACAAAGTTGGAACTATAGTCCTAGGGGGAGATTTTAATATGGTTTGGGACCCCCTAATTGACAAGAAAGTCCAAAGAGGGAAAAAAATTGACTCATACACCATAAATACTGCCAATAAATTTCGACAGAACATAATCCAACCCAATTTATATGACATCTGGAGGGCACACCATCACAATGACAGAGACTATACTTACTTTTCCAGACCCCATAACTCTTACTCGAGACTTGATAATTTTTTTACTGACTGGTTTGCTCATGGTCAGATCATGATATCCTCACGTTCACCCTCTCCACTGATCTCACCAACATGTCTAGACCTAGTTGGAAGTTCCCGAAACGAGCACTTCAAGATAAAGCTTTTAGGACCTCCCTCCAGAGCTCTATTACTGAGTTCTTGAGAGTAAATGAGACCCCAGGCATGCCATCTCAAACAGTATGGGCTACTCTAAAAGCATATGTGAGAGGGTTATGTATCAGGAGACAGGCAATGCTTAGACGTCAAGCAGGGGCTCCCTTAGGCCTCCTTATAGCTGAATTACGGTCTGTAGAACAAGAAAATAAAAACTCCCCATCCATACCTCTAGCTGACAAGATTAAAAAACTTAGGACACAACTGGCAGACAGGGAGCTAGAGAGAGTTAAAGAATCCTACACCCGATTTAGGAAATTAATGTACTGTCAGGGCAATAAGGCCTCAACACTTCTAGCTCATAAATTGAGAGGTAGAACTGCGTCAGCCAGAATATTGTCACTCAAACGGGGGACTATATCCGTCTCTTCGCCTAAGGAGATCGGAGAAACCTTTGCGGCCTATTATTCCGAACTATACCATCTCCAACCCTAAATGGCTGGTAGGGAATCCTCAGTACAAAATATAGTTGACTTCCTACGAAAGCTAAACCTACCAACTTTACCAGAAGGGGAGAGGGAAGCGCTTAAGGCCCCATTCTCTTTGGCTGAGCTTAATTTGGCTATTAAACACACTCAGAATAACAAGGCCCCTGGTCCAGATGGATATCCGGTGGCCTTCTATAAACTCTTTAAGACAGTGTTAAACAAGATCCTCCTCAAGGTTTTTTCCGAGGCCCGAGAGTCAGGTTCGTTCAACAGGGAATTCTTACAAGCAATAATTCTACCTATCCCTAAACCGAACAAAGATCCTTCACAGTGTTCCAGTTATAGACCGATCTCATTGATCAATGGCGATGTAAAATTGTATGCAAAACTCTGGGCTAACCGCCTTAATAGCCTGCTCCCGAAGGTGGTCCACTCTGACCAGGTCGGATTTACTTTTGGTAGGGAAGGCACTGATAATTCTCGGAAAATGCTTGACATTCTCACAGAAGCATCCCGGTTGAAGTTGCCCATGCTGGCCCTGTCGCTAGATGTGGAAAAAGCGTTTGACAGGGTCAGATGGGACTACTTGTGGTGCACGCTTGCTCAGTTTGGCATACCAGACGAGGTGATTATGGCAATCCGAGCCTTGTACTCCTGCCCCTCCGCGGTGATTAAAGGCCTGGGCTTTGTTTCCCTGGAAATACATATCACTAATGGTACTAGACAGGGGTGTCCCCTGTCGCCCTTAATTTTCACATTGGCCATTGAACCCTTGGCCCAAGCCATTAGGAGTTCCTGCATGATTCGCGGGGTTCAGTTTGGCAGATAAGTTGCGAAGATAGCACTATTCGCGGACGACTATTTCTAACTAACCCATTAGGCTCCTTACCTGCTCTCCTTGACCTTATTTCCAAATTCAGCGCCCATAGTTATTACAAGGTCAATGTTTCCAAAACTGAGGCTTTGTCTGTTGGTATCCCTACATTTGAACTGGATGTTCTACGAGCGTCGTATTCCTTTCAGTGGCCACAAAATACTATTCGACATTTGGGAGTACAGCTTGGCCCGGACCCGAAGCTAGTTATTGCCATAAACTACTCAGATCTCATTAGGGACGTCACTGAGCTTACCACCTCCTGGAGTCTTAAAGAGATCTCATGGTTAGGTCGCATAGCATCTTTTAAAATGACGATCCTACCCAAAATTCTCTATTATTTTCGCTGTATTCCTCTTAATGTTCCTAGTGCCCTAATTGATAAGCTCCAATCTCTTGGTCAAAAATATATCTGGGGTAAGTCTAAACCTCGTATTGCAGCGAAAATACTCCAGAAAAAATATGAACAGGGAGGTGTAGCTATGCCTAGCATACGCGGTTACTACGAAGCTGCCAGACTATCTCACGTCTCGGCATGGGCGGACAAAGGAGAACCGCAGGGGTGGAAGACCATAGAGGCTTTTGACCTCCCCGCGGGTCTTGGCTTAGCTGACTTGCCCTAGATACCGGACTACCAGCTAGATACTCTGGGAATTAAGACTGTCATTATAAGAGAAAATTTGAAAGCTTGGCATAATCTCAGGAATCTACCTGAGGTTGCCCCACATCCATCTCCTATACATTCTCTACCAGCCTTACTTGCAGCCCTGCCGGATATGCATGTACTACAATGGCGTGAGTGGGAGGTGAGACTGGTTTCTCACCTATATTCCTCGGGCACTCTCCTCCCTCCGAACAATTTAGGATCTATCATCCAAGACCTCCCTCTATGGGCCACATTCGAATACTCTAGACTATACGCTTTCTTTCTATCTTGGGGGTTTCCTAAAGCTTCCAGTAGACCCCTGACCAACTGGGAAAAATTATGGCAGCTCAATGCCAAGACTCCTAGACTTATATCATTTCATTATAACCTACTACAGGCATCCACGAACAAGGACAGACCCTGGCAACTTAGGGCATGGGAGGGAGACTTAGCTAGACCAATCACAGACAAAGACCTACATATAGCTATGACCTTAACAAAGAAGACTGTACACTGTGCAAACACCTTAGAATCCTACATGAAATTGTTTCTGAAATGGTATTATACCCCTTCCAGACTTTCGCAGATGTTTCCTACCACATCCCCTCTTTGTTGGAGAGAATGCGAACAAAGAGGCTCAGATATACATATATGGTGGGACTGCCCAAAATTGAAACCCATATGGAATCAAATATCTAGCATTTGTTCTAATCTTGGGCTGTCTGTCTCGCTCACCCCTGAGATTGCTTTACTACACATGTTCCCGCGAAAGGTCCCGACTCCTCTGTCTAAACTGATAATCTTTATTGGCGATAGCGAGAGCGTGGAAGCAGACCCAACCCCCAGACATTACAGCTGTCACCGCTATAATGCAAGTATATGCCAAAATGGAACAAAGTTTTTTCTTTAGTATGGACAAGGAAGACCTATATTGGCAGATTTGGGACCCATGGTTTGGATGGCAAGAGGACAGTAGACAAACACTCAGACACGATGCGGTTTCTGGACATCCCCATTAGTGGAATTTAGTTTTAAAATTTGGCATGAATTTACTACCTAACCAAAGACCCCAAGCTGCTTCCCCCTGCCCCTAAACTCTGGCTCGTACCCCCTCCTCCTTCTCTCTCCTCCTTCCCCCCCCCTCTCATTCCTATAATATGTGACCTATTGCCCCCGCCCCACCTTTTACCCCTTTCCTGTCTACCTTCTCCTGGAGCTGTTCTCCCCGCCTGGAGATGCACACTATGGGTGGCCCGTTGGGCTACTGGAAGAGGTATGTTATAGACTATCTGATGGCTGACTTCCCAAAATCACTGAAATGTTTAGTTAATATCTACGATTATTGTATTACACTAGTCTCTATACACAAATTCTGTTGTTAACTTTTATTTATTTTGTATGACCTCCTAGAGTAGGAAGACTTTATATGTGTATGACATAATCTCTGGACTGCCCATGTGGACAGTCTTACTATGTTTACTGAGCAAAATTGGTTAGACCTATAATTGTAAAAGAAACTAATGAACCTGTTGTTGGGATTAACAAGTCTAAATTTACAATAAAAATTACTTTTGGAAAAAAAAAGTTATTAACCCCTATTCCACAGCTGCCCGACATCGCCGCCTCTAGTAAAAGTTATTAGCCCCTATTCCGCCGCTCCCCGACAACGCCAACACTATAATAAATGTATTAACCCCTAAACCTCTGGCCTCCCACATCACTGACACTAAATAAACCTATTAACCCCTAAACCGCCAGCCCCCTACATTGCAAAAACTAAATTAAACTATTAACCCCTAAACCTAACGACCCCCTAACTTTATATTAAAATTACAATATCCCTATCTTTAAAAAAAAAAAACTTACCTGTGAAATTAAAAAAACGTTTAAAAAAGATTTAAAAAGTTTGAACTATAAATTAACGTGACATAACTATTATACTAAAATTAAAATAACTGCCAATTAAAAAACTAAATTACATACAAAGAGAGAAGCGCTCTTCCAGGAACGAACAAAAGCTCAGTGGCTTGTTCTATGGCGATTTACCACCCGGAGGCAGCCTCTTTTAGACCAGTGTGCTTTTCACAGAAGAAAACTTTCCTGAAGTATATCAGTCTGATCCCGCCAAGTAAGGTCAGTCCAGCCCCGAAATACCAGGCAATTCTCCTCTGAACAAGGAACATGACAACCCCAGACGATCGTTTCGGCCTCCTATGGGCCTCGTCAGTGAGGTGCAGCCACATTCCTCTAAGCACACTGGGCAAGGAGTCCACGTCTGGTTTCCCCCATCACCCATAGGGAGACTTCCCCAGGGTCATAATAATTTGCATACAAAGAGAGAAGCGCTCTTCCAGGAACGAACAACAGCTCAGTGGCTTGTTCTATGGCGATTTACCACCCGGAGGCAGCCTCTTTTAGACCAGTGTGCTTTTCACAGAAGAAAACTTTCCTGAAGTATATCAGTTTGATCCCGCCAAGTAAGGTCAGTCCAGCCCCGAAATACCAGGCAATTCTCCTCTGAACAAGGAACATGACAACCCCAGACGATCGTTTCGGCCTCCTATGGGCCTCGTCAGTGAGGTGCAGCCACATTCCTCTAAGCACACTGGGCAAGGAGTCCACGTCTGGTTTCCCCCATCACCCATAGGGAGACTTCCCCAGGGTCATAATAATTTGCATACAAAGAGAGAAGCGCTCTTCCAGGAACGAACAACAGCTCAGTGGCTTGTTCTATGGCGATTTACCACCCGGAGGCAGCCTCTTTTAGACCAGTGTGCTTTTCACAGAAGAAAACTTTCCTGAAGTATATCAGTCTGATCCCGCCAAGTAAGGTCAGTCCAGCCCCGAAATACCAGGCAATTCTCCTCTGAACAAGGAACATGACAACCCCAGACGATCGTTTCGGCCTCCTATGGGCCTCGTCAGTGAGGTGCAGCCACATTCCTCTAAGCACACTGGGCAAGGAGTCCACGTCTGGTTTCCCCCATCACCCATAGGGAGACTTCCCCAGGGTCATAATAATTTGCATACAAAGAGAGAAGCGCTCTTCCAGGAACGAACAACAGCTCAGTGGCTTGTTCTATGGCGATTTACCACCCGGAGGCAGCCTCTTTTAGACCAGTGTGCTTTTCACAGAAGAAAACTTTCCTGAAGTATATCAGTCTGATCCCGCCAAGTAAGGTCAGTCCAGCCCCGAAATACCAGGCAATTCTCCTCTGAACAAGGAACATGACAACCCCAGACGATCGTTTCGGCCTCCTATGGGCCTCGTCAGTGAGGTGCAGCCACATTCCTCTAAGCACACTGGGCAAGGAGTCCACGTCTGGTTTCCCCCATCACCCATAGGGAGACTTCCCCAGGGTCATAATAATTAAAAAACTAAATTACACATTAAAAAAAACTAACTCTACTAAAAAAATATTACAAAAATAAAAAATACTAAATTAAGAAAAATAACAAACGAAATTATCAAAAATAAAAACAATTACATCTAATAGCCCTATAAAAATAAAAAAGCCCCCCAAAATAAAAAAAAATCCTAGCCTCAAATAAACTACCAATAGCACTTAAAATGGCCTTTTGTAGGGCATTGCCCTACAGAAATCAGCTCTTTTACCTGGAAAAAAATACAAAGACCCCCAACAGTAAAACCCACCACCCAACTAACCCCCCAAAATAAAAAAATTAACTCTTACAAAAACCTAAGCTACCCATTGCCCTGAAAAGGGCATTTGTATGGGCATTTCCCTTAAAAGGGCATTCAGCTCTTTTACATTGCCCTGAAAAGGGCATTCAGCTCTTTTACCTAAAGCTCAAACCGAAATCTAAAAAAAAACACCCAAAAACTAACACTAACCCCCGATGATCCACTCACAGTTGATGTTGTGACAGGCTAAAATGCTTGCGGTACAGCTATACCGACACGACTGGTAATGGCTGCGTTACTGTTTTTACATTGTGCAATGATAAATGCCGACAGCGTATGCTGTTGGCATTTATCGATGTGCAGCGGACATGATACGCTACATTGTATCATGTCCACTCGCACTTTCATAAATTGGTCCCTTGATATCCTTTGGTGAAGGAGCATCAATGCACTACTGGAAGCTAGTAGAGTGCATTGAATGAACTAAAAACATGAGGTTTATATTTGCAGCCACCAATCAGCAGCTTCTGAGCCCACCATGGTATCCTTTTAAACAAAAGGATACAAAGAGATCAAAACAATTAGATAATAGAAGTAAAATGGAAAGTTGTTTAAAATCATATGCTCTTTCTGAATCAAAAAGGAAAAAAAATGTCGGTTTCATTTCCCTCTAAGGAAGTTTGCTATCTCACAAGATTTTAGTGAAATTTCATGAGATCATAGTAAAGCAGTGTTACATGGTTTTACTCAGGCGAATAAAGTAAATTTGACAACATAAATAAAATAAAAAGTTTCTTAAAATTGTATTCTTTCTAAATGATGCAGCGCAAGCTCTATAATGGTTCCTGTAAGTACAATGTGACCCAGGCACAGGGCAGCCACTAGAAATTTTAGGCCCCTTACTTAACCATAGATCAGCCCCCCCCACTTTGAAATGTGCCATTTTTGACCAAGTGACTAAAACGTATATGCACTTTATTCTTAAGTGTAGTCAAACTTGCAAATGTTGTAAAGGTAGTAACACACAAACACCAAAACACAGACACACATAAGGATTCACATATAGACACTCTAGCAGACACGCAAAGAAACACACAAACACACTCAGACACCCACACCCACACAGACACTCAGCACTTGTTTACATTGACCTGACAAGTAATGAGGCAGACTGCAGTTTTGTCAAAAAAGGAGATTTACAAGACAAAATATGTAATTCTGATTATCTTTTTGTCAACGAAGATGCCAACTATATGATGACAACAGCATGCAGTGGCTAAAACGAAGGGCCCTGAACTGCCTAAATAATAATTTAAAGGTTAAGTGGTTGATTGATGACTTCCAGAAAGGTCTCATTAGTCTCAAAGTCTGTAGAAAGATGTGAATAATCAGTAGTAAGGTCAAAATGTCCTAAAAATTAACAGACAATGGACACACAAACTAAAACACAAACTTGCACATACACCCAAGGAAACACCCACAGAGACAGACTCAGAAAACACACAAAGAGATACACACTCACACACACCCACAGAAAACACACAAAGATATACACAGAGAGACACCCACAGAAAACACACAAAGACAGACACACAAACCATCACAGAGGGATCCACAGAAAAAAAATACATACACACTCATAGAGACACCAACAAAAGCACACAGACACCCACAGTAACACTCACAGGAGGTAAAATTTCTGCACATTGCATCCCCTAAATCAACAGTGTGTGACATGCATGTTAAAAAATAACAGAAATTAAATCACTTTTTAAAGAATCATATTTGTAAATGAGCAAACAAAAATACTTCTATGAATTCAAAATTGTACATTATTGATCTGTCAGAATGGGGAAATGAAGAAAAGTTCTTTTGAAAGGTTGACATATGTTTGCCCCCCCCCCCCATTTTCCCCAACCAAGAGCACCACTTCAAATCTGGTGTACAAATGTTCACATCTGTGAGCTGTACTTATGGATTTTGAAAATGCTGTACTCTATATGGTCTTGGTGGAACCATAAGCTGTGGCACTAGGTCTCATACCATTAAATCTGGTTAAATGCAGGATTTAGGCTTGTTTGTATGTATCTCAAAATTAAGTCAGCTGTAGTGTAAACTGTCGTGTAGTCTCCTATAGAAAGAAACAAAAGAAGAGGCGCCTCATAGTGTAATATGTCTACCGTAATTCAAAATGAGATTAAAGTCGGGTATTATTGCACTCACTTGTAGTAAAGCACTAATGTGCTAGTTGAGCATGCCGAAGTCTCAGAGCCTCTCGGCTGGCTCCTTTACAGGTATAGTAGCAACGTCCTTGCTACATACAGCTGGGCTCCACTACCGTCAAAAGGGATGTGTGCTGGAAGGTAACTCTGTTCTAACCCCCACAGGTGAGTCCTCACTACAGTATATCCACAAGAGGTAGAGGGCGTGACTGCGCAACTAAAAAGCCGATTCCACTAATTTACAGATAACCCGCCACAGCACAGAGTGGTGCGGTTATCCCAGTGGAAGCTAAATAGATTAAACGGATAGAGAGCGGTCTAAAATTAAAACATTTATTTAAAAGCTAACACAGCGATGTGATTTATGTGAATTAAAAATACAAATATATTTGGGGTAAGTATATTAATCAAAGGCTGCCAAATCCATATGTATATTAAGTCCCAAGGGAGACAAAGTGTTCAATTTAAGAATCCAAAAGGTCTCACTTGGCGCAATTTATAATACCTATTGTAATTGTGAGAATTTGGGATATATTCTATGGGTGTAATAGTAAAACATTCCAGATTTCCTCCATGAACAAAGTTACAGTGTCTAGATACACTGTGACCTTTTAAATTAATATGCATATTTCTATGAAGTTCAGACCATCTAGTACTCAGTCTCCTACAAGTGCGACCTACGTACTTCATTCCACAAATTCAATCCAATCTGTATATAACATAACTGTGTGCACATGTAATGTGTGACATTATAGAATACTGGATAAAATTCCCTAAAAATTATTTTTCTTTATCTTTAAGAAATTACCCATAGTTCGCATTTTATGTTTATCTTTGTTGCCATTGGATTTGTGTTTCACTATCTTACTTGGTGCCAAATAATTTTTAAGGGTGGGTGCTCTTTTGTAAACCACTCTTGGTTTTTCCACAATTATTTATTTCAAGACAGGATCTTTTTCAAGAATATTCCAGTATTTCTCTACAATATTTCTGATTTTTTTTTTTTGTGGTGATTATTGTATTTCGTAATGAACATTGTTTCTCTAGTAGTGTTCTCTAAAATAGAGGTATCTGATTTTCTAGTTTTAATATGTGTGGAGTTTATAGTCAATCTTCTATCCTCCTTTCTGGCTCTAAGGTATCCTTTTTCAATAATTTCTACTGGATATCCCTTTTCCCTAAATCTTGTTTTAAGTATTTCACTTTGTGAATCAAACTCCTCTATGTTGCTACAATTCCTTCTTATCCTTTTAAATTGGCCATATGGCACATTAGGGCCTAGATTTGGAGTTTGGCGGTAGAAGGGCTGTTAACGCTCCACGGGCTTTTTTCTGGCCGCACCATAAATTTAACTCTGGTATCGAGAGTTCAAACAAATGCTGCGTTAGGCTCCAAAAAAGGAGCGTAGAGCATTTTTACCGCAAATGCAACTCTCGATACCAGAGTTGCTTACGGACGCGGCCAGCCTCAAAAACGTGCTCGTGCACGATTCTCCCATAGGAAACAATGGGGCTGTTTGAGCCGAAAAAAAACCTAACACCTGCAAAAAAGCAGCGTTCAGCTCCTAACGCAGCCCCATTGTTTCCTATGGGGAAACACTTCCTACGTCTGCACCTAACACTCTAACATGTACCCCGAGTCTAAACACCCCTAACCTTACACTTATTAACCCCTAATCTGCCGCCCCCGCTATCGCTGATACCTGCATTATATTATTAACCCCTAATCTGCCGCTCCGTAAACCGCCGCAACCTACGTTATCCCTATGTACCCCTAATCTGCTGCCCCTAACACAGCCGACCCCTAGATTATATTTATTAACCCCTAATCTGCCCCCCACAACGTCGCCGACACCTGCCTACACTTATTAACCCCTAATCTGCCGAGCGGACCTGAGCGCTACTATAATAAAGTTATTAACCCCTAATCCGCCTCACTAACCCTATCATAAATAGTATTAACCCCTAATCTGCCCTCCCTAACATCGCCGACACCTAACTTCAATTATTAACCCCTAATCTGACGACCGGAGCTCACCGCTACTATAATAAATGGATTAACCCCTAAAGCTAAGTCTAACCCTAACACTAACACCCCCCTAACTTAAATATAATTTACATCTAACGAAATAAATTAACTCTTATTAAATTAATTATTCCTATTTAAAGCTAAATACTTACCTGTAAAATACATCCTAATATAGCTACAATATAAATTATAATTATATTGTAGCTATTTTAGGATTAATATTTATTTTACAGGCAACTTGGTAATTATTTTAACCAGGTACAATAGCTATTAAATAGTTAAGAACTATTTAATAGTTACCTAGTTAAAATAATTACAAATTTACCTGTAAAATAAATCCTAACCTAAGATATAATTAAACCTAACACTACCCTATCAATAAATTAATTAAATAAACTACCTACAATTACCTACAATTAACCTAACACTACACTATCAATAAATTAATTAAACACAATTCCTACAAATAAATACAATGAAATAAACTAGCTAAAGTACAAAAAATAAAAAAGAACTAAGTTACAAAAAATAAAAAAATATTTACAAACATAAGAAAAATATTACAACAATTTTAAACTAATTACACCTACTCTAAGCCCCCTAATAAAATAACAAAGACCCCCAAAATAAAAAATTCCCTACCCTATTCTAAATTAAAAAAGTTAAAAGCTCTTTTACCTTACCAGCCCTGAACAGTGCCCTTTGCGGGGCATGCCCCAAGAATTTCAGCTCTTTTGCCTGTAAAAAAAAACATACAATACCCCCCCCCCAACATTACAACCCACCACCCACATACCCCTAATCTAACCCAAACCCCCCTAAAATTAAACCTAACACTAAGCCCCTGAAGATCTTCCTACCTTGTCTTCACCATCCAGGTATCACCGATCCGTCCTGGCTCCAACATCTTCATCCAACCCAAGCGGGGGTTGGCGATCCATCATCCGGTGGCTGAAGAGGTCCAGAAGAGGCTCCAAAGTCTTCCTCCTATCCGGCAAGAAGAGGACATCCGGACCGGCAAACATCTTCTCCAAGCGGCATCTTCGATCTTCTTCCATCCGGTGCGGAGCGGGTCCATCTTGAAGCAGGCGACGCGGATCCATCCTCTTCTTCCGTTGTCTCCCGACGAATGACGGTTCCTTTAAGGGACGTCATCCAAGATGGCGTCCCTTGAATTCCGATTGGCTGATAGGATTCTATCAGCCAATCGGAATTAAGGTAGGAATTTTCTGATTGGCTGATGGAATCAGCCAATCAGAATCAAGTTCAATCCGATTGGCTGATCCAATCAGCCAATCAGATTGAGCTCGCATTCTATTGGCTGTTCCGATCAGCCAATAGAATGCGAGCTCAATCTGATTGGCTGATCGGATCAGCCAATCGGATTGAACTTGATTCTGATTGGCTGATTCCATCAGCCAATCAGAATATTCCTACCTTAATTCCGATTGGCTGATAGAATCCTATCAGCCAATCGGAATTCAAGGGACGCCATCTTGGATGACGTCCCTTAAAGGAACCGTCATTCGTCGGGAGACAACGGAAGAAGAGGATGGATCCGCGTCGCCTGCTTCAAGATGGACCCGCTCCGCACCGGATGGAAGAAGATCGAAGATGCCGCTTGGAGAAGATGTTTGCCGGTCCGGATGTCCTCTTCTTGCCGGATAGGAGGAAGACTTTGGAGCCTCTTCTGGACCTCTTCAGCCACCGGATGATGGATCGCCAACCCCCGCTTGGGTTGGATGAAGATGTTGGAGCCAGGACGGATCGGTGATACCTGGATGGTGAAGACAAGGTAGGAAGATCTTCAGGGGCTTAGTGTTAGGTTTATTTAAGGGGGGTTTGGGTTAGATTAGGGGTATGTGGGTGGTGGGTTGTAATGTTGGGGGGGGATATTGTATGTGTTTTTTTTACAGGCAAAAGAGCTGAAATTCTTGGGGCATGCCCCGCAAAGGGCCCTGTTCAGGGCTGGTAAGGTAAAAGAGCTTTTAACTTTTTTAATTTAGAATAGGGTAGGGCATTTATTATTTTGGGGGGCTTTGTTATTTTATTAGGGGGCTTAGAGTAGGTGTAATTAGTTTAAAATTGTTGTAATAATTTTCTTATGTTTGTAAATATTTTTTTATTTTTTGTAACTTAGTTCTTTTTTATATTTTGTACTTTAGTTAGTTTATGTAATTGTAGTTATTTGTAGCAATTGTATTTAATTTATTTATTGATAGTGTAGTGTTAGGTTAATTGTAGGTAGTTTATTTAATTAATTTATTGATAGGGTAGTGTTAGGTTTAATTATATCTTAGGTTAGGATTTATTTTACAGGTAAATTTGTTATTATTTTAACTAGGTAACTATTAAATAGTTATTAACTATTTAATAGATATTGTACCTGGTTAAAATAATTACAAAGTTGCCTGTAAAATAAATATTA
The DNA here is from genome assembly GCF_027579735.1 of Bombina bombina. Lineage (NCBI taxonomy): Eukaryota > Metazoa > Chordata > Amphibia > Anura > Bombinatoridae > Bombina > Bombina bombina. Next base: position 1,322,287,799 of record NC_069500.1, read on the forward strand.
ATCCTAAAATAGCTACAATGTAATTATAATTTATATTGTAGCTATATTAGGATTTATTTTACAGGTAAGTATTTAGCTTTAAATAGGAATAATTTATTTAATAAGAGTTAATTAATTTTGTTAGATTTAAATTATATTTAACTTAGGGGGGTGTTAGTGTTAGGGTTAGACTTAGCTTTAGGGGTTAATACATTTATTATAGTAGCGATGAGCTCCGGTCGGCAGATTAGGGGTTAATAAGTGTAGGCAGGTGTCGGCGACGTTGAGGGGGGCAGATTAGGGGTTAATAAATATAATATAGGGGTCGGCGGTGTTAGGGGCAGCAGATTAGGGGTACATAGGGATAACGTAGGTGGCGGCGCTTTGCGGTCGGAAGATTAGGGGTTAATTATTTTAAGTAGCTGGCGGCGACGTTGTGGGGGGCTGGTTAGGGGTTAATAAATGTAATACAGGGGTCGGCGGGGTTAGGGGCAGCAGATTAGGGGTTCATAAGTATAACGTAGGTGGCGGTCGGCAGATTAGGGGTTAAAAAATTTTAATCGAGTGGCGGCGATGTGGGGGGAGCTCGGTTTAGGGGTACATAGGTAGTTTATGGGTGTTAGTGTACTTTAGGGTACAGTAGTTAAGAGCTTTATGAACCGGCGTTAGCCCAGAAAGCTCTTAACTCCTGCTATTTTCCGGCGGCTGGAGTTTTGTCGTTAGAGCTCTAACGCTCACTTCAGAAACGACTCTAAATACCGGCGTTAGAAAGATCCCATTGAAAAGATAGGATACGCAATTGACGTAAGGGGATCTGCGGTATGGAAAAGTCGCGGCTGAAAAGTGAGCGTTAGACCCTTTAATCACTGACTCCAAATACCAGCGGGCGGCCAAAACCAGCGTTAGGAGCCTCTAACGCTGGTTTTCACGGCTACCGCCGAACTCTAAATCTAGGCCTAAGTTTCCAAGGCATATAGTGGTTACTTTGTAAGTCCAAATAACTATTGGAGTCCACTGCCTTAAAGTGTGTTTTAGATGTATTATGCCCATCATCATAAAATGATAACAATAGATGTTATTTGGGCCCGTGACAGGAGTCACCCTATTCACTCCCTGATGGCGGTCCTGCTCAGGCAGTACCTAACAGGGGCAGCACATGGGAAGAATATGGTGCCTTAAATTATATAATAAAAGTACCTACCATTTATAAAAGTCACTTGCATATATCTATGTATATATTTTGCTTTTAGAATGCAATGCATTTAGACTGTAGTGGAAAGAGAGCTGGTGGTGTCATTTTATTCTTGGACCAAGGCAGCACGTTCTCAGTACCATTCTTTGAGCCAGTCCTGGAATCATTTAAGTTTAATTTTGTCTTTTCTGTCCCTTTAACTGTTATGTGCCTTTAATGGATCATTTTAGAATGTAATTCTCCACAGAATGAATAGCAGATAATTAGAATAGCATTTCATTGAGACAAAGTTCAGCTAATACAGTGAAGTTTTCAAAATGCTTAGGTTATGTATATGGAAAAAAAAATGTTTTTGTTTCAATAGGTTTATATTGAAGTTATTTGAAAACACATTAATAAGTTAACATGTTACAGTAATATTCAAAGACATAGTAAATAATCATGTTCAATTCACATGTAGTCAACTGTTTACAAAATAAACAAAAAATGAGAATACAGGAATTATACTGAACCAACTAGATTATAACCTCTTTTATAGTTATTAAAAATTCCTTTCATATTATATTGAGCCGCTCTTGGGCCCAAGCAGATTAGATTTATATCTATAGGGAGTGTAAAGATATAAATGGTCGCTCATGGACCTATGTTAACATAGTATGACAAAGATTATGAAATAATGTTAAATGCAAACGCTATAATAGAGAATGAGCAGATTATTAATTAAGTAATAGTATGATGTGAGGTACAAACTAGTAGATAATATGGTACCTTATGGTGAAGGAGAGAAAATAAATATCAGTGAAATTGAGTATAGAATAACAACCATAACTACGTTAGCAGGGTAGTGAATTTAACTTATGCCAAATGGCCCCTACTGGGAACCTGAACTCTTTAGTAATTAGCTGCACCCTTTAATTTAGCCTTAGAATCTTGCTCACAAATGGCTAGATTACGAGTTCTGCGTTAGCCTTAAAAAGCAGCGTTGAGAGGTCCCAACGCTGCTTTTTAGCGCCCACTGGTATTACGAGTCAGGCAGGAAAGGGTCTACCGCTCACTTTTCTTCTGCGACTTTTGGCTACCGCAAATTCCCTTACATCAATTGCGTATCCTATCTTTTTACTGGGATTTGGCTAACGCTGGTATTACAAGTCTTGGAGAAAGTGAGCGGTAAAGCCTCTACCTCCAAGGCTCCTACCGCATTTAAAAGTCAGTAGTTAAGAGTTTTATGGGCTTAACAACAGTGCTACAAAGTACACTAACACCCATAAACTACGTATGAACCCCTAAACCGAGGCCCCCCCCACATCGCAAACACTATAATAAAATTATTTAACCCCTAATCTGCCGACCGGACATCGCCGCCACCTACATTATCCATATGAACCTCTAATCTGCTGCCCCTAACATCGCCGACACCTACATTATATTTATTAACCCCTAATCTGCACCCCCCAACGTCGTCGCCACCTACCTACACTTATTAACCCCTAATCTGCCTACCGGACATCGTCGCCACTATAATACATGTATTAACCCCTAAACTGCCGCACTCCCGCCTCGCAAACACTATCATAAATTGTATTAACCCCTAATCTGCCCCCCCAACGTCGCCGCCACCTACCTACACTTAAAATTAATCCTATTTAAACCTAAATACTTACCTATAAAATAAACCCTAATATAGCTACAATATAACTAATAATTACATTGTAGCTATTTTAGGATTTATATTTATTTTACAGGCAACTTTGTATTTATTTTAACTAGATACAATAGCTATTAAATAGTTAATAACTATTTAATAGCTACCTAGTTAAAATAATTACAAAATTACCTGTAAAATAAATCCTAACCTAAGTTACAAATACACCTAACACTACACTATCAATAAATTAATTAAATAAATTAACTACAATTATCTAAAATAAAATACAATTAAATAAACTAAACTATAGTACAAAAAAAACAAACGCTAAATTACAAAAATAAAAAAATATTACAATAATTTTAATTTAATTACACCTAATCTAATCCCCCTAATAAAATAAAAAAGCCCCCCAAAATAATAAAATTCCCTACCCTATACTAAATAACAAAAGTAATCAGCTCTTTTACCAGCCCTTAAAAGGGCTTTTTGCAGGGCATTGCCCCAAAGTAATCAGCTCTTTTACCTGTAATAAAAAAATACAAGACCCCCCCCAACATTACAACCCACCACCCACACACCCCTACTCTAAAACCCACCCGATCCCCCCTTAAACAAACCTAACACTAACCCCCTGAAGATCACCCTACCTTGAGCCGTGTTCACCCAGCCGGGCCAAATTCTTCATCCAATCCAGGCGATGTGGTCCTCCATCCGGCAGAAGTCTTCATCCAAGCGGGCCAGAAAAGGTCCTCCATCCGGCAGAAGTCTTCATCCAAGCGGGCCAGAAGAGGTCCTCCATCCGGCAGAAGTCTTCATCCAAGCGGGCCAGAAGAGGTCCTCCATCCGGCAGAAGTCTTCATCCAAACAGGCCAGAAGAGGTCCTCCATCTGGCAGAAGTCTTCATCCATCTGCGGCTCCATCTTCAAGACCTCCAACGCGGAACATCCTCCTCGGCCAACGGGCTAACGACGAATGAAGGTTCCTTTAAATAACTTCATCCAAGATGGCGTCCCTTGAATTCCGATTGGCTGATAGGATTCTTAATTCATGATGTTTAATTGCTCTTGGTATTTTCTGCCATGCTGTAGAAAGGCTGTAAGTGGCTGTGCTGTATGTCATGCTTTATAGTGTCTGCCATTTGCAGTTCTGTGTCTCCTTGCTTTAGAGGTCGGGCCTCCGCTAGGGATATGAGGTGGGCGAAGTTGTTGTCCATTTGCTGAGCTAGAGCAGCCAAGAGGGTTTGGATTCCACAATTTGATGGCTCATCCATGTTTGAGTGTATCTTTACCACCTAGGAACAGCAGTTAGATGGACCTGCTTTACCCGGCAAACTGGGGGTGGGGATTAAACTGATGGTAAAAGGCTGCCGCCTTGCCTAGTCATTTGACCGGTTTAGCAATCCAGAGAATTTGATCTTCGTGAAATGAATATCACTTGGCTCAGATGAGCTTCACAGAGCTAATTCTGTGTAAAAGAGTTCTGGATTTTAAGTTAAATCGTGAGTAATCTGTATATTATCTGCATGAGATCAAGAGCTTCTGAATTTTGTGTCTGATCATGGCAGCTACCTGGAAACGCCCCCTATGGAAAATATTTTAATTCAGTAAGTAAAACAGGGTTTACCTAGCTGTGATTTATAATTCTTTATTATAAGAGATGTCTTTATTCTTTTTTTTTAAACAAAATCTTTATGCAGTTGTAATTTCTATATACCTACTGCATCTTATTAAAGGCAGAGGAATGTAAATAGGTCCAGACCACAATAGAAGCTCAAAAACTCAAGAGGCGGGGGGTGGAGCCAGCCAGAGAAGAGCATGGCTGCAATATTTTAATGCTCCGGTACAGACCTTCTCGATGGGCCGCTGATCCGGGGGATAAACACACCTAAACACCTCTATGAAGAGTAACACTAAGTTATAAGCACCTAGAGAGGTAAACAAAAAACCCAGAACAGCTGGAAAGTGAGCAGCGATATAGCCTTGCAGGAAGTAACAGCTGTGGCCTACTTGACGGCAGGAAACACTATACCCACGCTGTATAGAAACACGGCAGCGACGACGGATAACACCGCAATCTCACTACTAACGGAGCACATCAGACAGCTTGCTCTCTGAAGGCAACGACATATGCAGGGATTGGTGACACAAGAGACACGTGAAACTGTGAGGCCATCGGACACTCTGGAGACCATGTAGGAAGCCCATTGTTGAGTAAGTAGCTGTTAAACACCCTAGCTACACAGACAGTTCATTCAGTGAAGAGGGATCAAGCGGGCTATACCTAACAGACACAGTAAAGTCCCCTGGATATAATAGACATCAGTCACTATGGTCTGCAGCCCTGAAGCTCCACAAACTCACACACAGCGGCCTACCACTAGAGACACGCAGTTTCCTGACAACCTTATAATTGACAAAGAAATTGAAATTAAACTACATCTCTTTTTTATCAAGCAACCGGAAATAACACTACAGGGGTATAACTGAACTAAAAACAAATATATCCCTTTACATAACTAAGATGTCCTCAATAAATAGAAATAAGATAGACAAACTATCAAAACCTGCAACCCCCAGCGCGGGAAAATTAAACGCATTTTTCAAACTATCTGGGGACACAGAAACGCCACCATTAACCCTTCCAGACACTATGATGCAAACCCCACAACATGTAGAGGGAGACCCCGCACCAATTACAAGAGCTGACCTCAGTTCCTTACCCACAAAAGATGACCTGACCACATATATGGCTCAAGTTAGCAGGGCCATAAAAGATGGCCTAGCAGAGGTTAAGCGAGACATTAACACTCTGGGGCACAGAGTTCTACAATTAGAAGAGCAGGCAGAAGAAACCTCAACAACCACCGACACCATGACCCTAATCCTGCAACAGCAGAACACCACTATTATACAACTACAATCCCAATTAGAAGACTTGGACAATAGGGGTCGCTGCCAGAATTTATGCATTAGAGGGGTGTCTGAGAAAATCCTTCCAGCCCAGATACCGTCTTACTTACATAATTTGTTCAAATTTTTACTAGAAGCAGGCAACAATGATGGTGTCATAATAGACAGAGCACATAGAGCCTTGAGGGCGCGATCCCCAGCTACAGCACCACCCAGAGACATTGTTCTTTGCTGTCATAAATTCACAGATAAGGAGAAGATATTGCAGGCGGCCAGAACAAAGTCACCAATATCATTCGGTGAAGATCGACTCCAGATTTACTCAGACCTCAGCCCCATTACCCTGGCAAAAAGAAAAGAAGCGCAATATCTTACTCTTCATTTGACGGACCTTAGGATACCTTATAGGTGGGGTTTACCATTTTCTATTAAAGTTAACAAAGAAGACAGAACATATATCTACAAGGATCCAGAAGATTTGGAACAATTTTGCAGACAACTGGAGATCACTCAGCCCTCACTGCCTATGCTACGAGACAATCCTAAAGAAGAAGGAACTTCAAGAAATCCACGTCCCCAACGCCCCGAGTGGGTGACTGTGTCAAAGAAAAAGATAAACTAAATACCACCTGAAAAAGGAATGATCCAGGCCTTATATGACTAGAAGAGGGGGGAAAAGATTTTTTATTATTTAAAAAATAAAAAATAAATATGTGTATATACATGCCTAACTGTATCTCCCACTAGTATATATAGATCCTGTTTACATTTTACTTTCTCCCAAAAATTGCCTCTCTACCCCCGGAGAGTCTGCCCATCGGGAGGGCTGAGGCAAGCAGACTGCCTTATCCCCCCTCCCCCTTAATTCCCCCTCCCCCATTGCCCCCGCTGCCTAATTTCCAAAAACGTCCAACAGGTCGTATGGAAATGACTTGTGAATTGTACGCAATGGGAATGGGGTATTTACCCTTTATTTCATGTGTTTTATTGTTAAATACATTATATGTTGTTGTTTATGTTAACATTAACCTAGTTTTGTTTTTAAATACACCTGTCTCATCATTCCAGAGAAAGACCTTATGCAAACCTCCTGTACTGTCCTCTACCTTTCTTTCTAATCCCCCCACTGGAAATCCAGGAACTTCTTCTGCCTCATAAACATAGGGTAAGACTTATTGCTTTCAGACAGAATAATACACAATATACTATATTCAGACATGGATAGCCCGACTATTACAATAGTTTCCCAAAACACAAAGGGACTCAACTCTCCAACTAAGCATTCAATAGCACTTAGGAGCTTTTCCAAACATAGGGTCTCAATCATATTTTTACAGGAAACACATTTCCTAGCATCAGCAGAACCAAAACTCAAATCCAAAGAACACCCAATAGGCTTCTTTAACTCACACACACTCAAAAAAAAGGAATGGAGTGGGTATCCTTATACATAGGGGGGTCCACTTCCACTTGCATGACACAGTGACGGACAGGGAGGGAAGAATACTGATCCTTACAGGACTACTATTTCACAAACCAGTGACCCTGGTGAACGTATACGCTCCTAACAACAATAGACGAAAATTCGATCAACAGTTATTAAAATTAGTCTCTGACAATAGAAAAGGGACGCTAATTCTGGGAGGAGATTTAAATGTAGCCCTAGACCCGAACCTTGACACCTCCACGGGTAAACTGCCAGCCTGCTCGAGACCACCCAACACAGTATATAGTTGTCTGGAACAACTAGGTTTACTAGACATATGGCGAATACAACACCCTTGTCAAAAGAACTATACCTTCTTTTCCCATCCGTGGTCTATATACACGCGTATAGATTACCTAATGATAGATAGAAACCATCTGTCCACGGTCAAAGACTCTGACATACAACCAACTCCTTGGTCTGACCACTCATCAACACTCATAACCTTACAATGGCTAAATCACCCGGTCATTCCATACATATGGAGATTAGATGAATCCCTACTCCGATCTCCACCCACCTTGGAGGCATTAACAAAATCCCTACATGAATATTTTAGTATAAACACCTCACACGACACTACATCTGGTGTAATTAGGGAGGCACACAAGGCGGTTTTGAGGGGTGAATGTATCAAACACACAGCATATAGGAAAAAAATATACAACGGCACCATTGACTCCCTAACAGCCGACATGAGATGCTTAGAACTTGAACATAAACAAAACCCGAAGAACATAGCATTCAAACAGAGATTAGGCAGGAACTCAACAAAACACTAACTAAGGAAGCCCAAGGAAAAGCACTAAGCCTAAAGAAGATGTATTTCTATGAAGGAAATAGAGCAGGTACACTTTTAGCTAAAGTACTGAAAGCACAAAAAACTAAATCGCAAATACACAAATTAGTAATGAGAGCTGACCAAATAATATACGATAGCAACCACATAGCTAACCACTTCTGCTCTTACTATACACAGCTGTACAACCTAGACTCCAATGCTTCCCCTGAACACTTAGAAAAATGCAAATTTACCCCAGATCTTGCCATCAAAAAAAGACGAGTTGGAAGCACCAACAACTCTTCCAGAGATATTGTCTGCAATTAAAACGCTACCTTCAGGCAAAAGTCCAGGCCCGGATGGTTTCACAAACGCATATTACAAAACATTCAAGAACATATTAGCACTTCACATATTAAAATTATTACACTCACTAGATAATAACTTTATGTTCTCCCGAGAAATGCTGACAGCGCACATCTCGGTAATCCCCAAGCCCAATAAATCCCCCACAGACATAAGCAGTTAAAGACCTATATCCCTCCTCAACACAGACATCAAGATCCTGGGTAAGATCTTAGCCAATTGAATTAACACAGTATTACACCACCTCGTTCACACAGATCAATTAGGCTTTGTCCCTGGGAGGAAGGCCAGGGACAACACCATTAGAGCATTGACCCTGATGACATATGCAAAACGACATAATATTCTGGCGACCCTTATGGCAACCGATGCGGAGAAGGCATTCAACCGACTCAATTGGACATTTCTAAAAGAAACCTTAACAGCTTTTGGGCTAGGCCCAAAGATGACTTCTCGCATATTCAGCCTATATACCCATCCTACCACCAAAGTTAAGGCGAATGGCATGCTCTCTGAACCTTTTAACATACAGAAATGGACAAGACAGGGGTGCCCTCTGTCTCCAATTCTGTTTATCCTCTCTATGGAGGTTCTTGCAGCTCATGTTCAGCAGAATCAAGAGATACAGGGCATCACCATAGGTCCCCACAATTTTAAAATAGCACTATATGCAGACGACATGTTATTCACAATCACGAACCCTCTACACACTATACCGGTAATCCTCAGAGAAATGAACATTTTCGGGAGTTTCTCCAACTTTTTGGTTAACACACAAAAATTAGAAATTCTGAACATATCCCTACACCAAAATGTGTTCCAATCAATTGCGCTTATTTGTCCCTTAAGACTACAAAATAAGTCCCTTAAATATCTAGGCATTCAGCTCTCTTCCTCTACCTCCCAATTGTTTGACAATAATTACCTTACACTTTCACATACCATCCAGCAGGACCTACACACCTGGGCTGCAAACCCAATCACATGGTGGGGACTCACACAGTGCATCAAGATGACAACTCTACCTAAGATCCTATATCAATACACATCAATTCTTTTATTTGGGGGAAAAGCAGACCTAGAATAGGTAGGTACAACATGTACAGAGCACTAGGACATGGAGGACTAGGACTACCATGCATAGCAGATTACCATGACGCAATAATTCTACAATGAGTCCTAGACTGGCATAGATTGAGAGACACTAAAGCCGGGGTATCCATGGACTCTAATATATTGAGAGTCCCGGAAGTGGGAGCACTATGCTGGGTAACCAAGGATCTTAGACCGCCCCCAATGTTCAGATTTGGCAATCCACAAATACACCTTTGACTCATGGGATAATATAATCACACGAAAGAAAAACATTTCTGGAGTCCGATCTCCTTTATTCCCGATCCCAATGAACGCAGAACTGGTGGGAGGGCTGATAGGAGGTACCAAAAACTGACAGAATGGGGATACTCCACACCTCTCAAGAGTTTCACACAAAATGGCAAATTGCAAACCAGGGACAACCTTGCAACAATTGCGGAGGGCAAATACTCCAGCTGGCTGAAATATTCACAGCTGTCTCACTTCATACACACTTCCCCGTATAAGCAAGACTTGTTACGAGACTTAACACCCTTCGAGAATCTATGCTCCAAAACAGAGAGCATGAAACACACACTTTCTATTTCCAAGAAACTCTTACAAACAGAGCACGCCCTAAGCCTACCCACATATGCTGTTAAATGGCAGGAAGAACTAGAACTAAACATGACAAGAGAGGACTGGGAGAGAATATTCAAATACACTAAAAAGGCATCAACATCACCTTGGTCGCTAGAACTGAACTTCAAGGTCATGATGCGTTGGTACCTTACCCCTTCCCGACTACATTCTATATATCCAGACGCAAACGACAGATGACTTACCAAAATTCCTTTGCACACTTAGACTTACTTTACTACAAATAGGGCTGACAGGTGCCAAGACATTAATTGTACTTAATTGGAAAAGCCAGAACGCTCCGACATTCACTGACTGGTCTGATAAGGTAACAGACTTACTGACTTTGGAGGAGTATGGATATATGAAGAGGAAGAAATTAAACTTCCTCACAGATGTAAAATTTCTTTGGGAAAACACATGGGCTAAAGCCGACAACACGTCTTCAGCTGGGGACAATACAACGACAGATGACTAGACTCAGTATATAAACCGACCACACCCTAACAGACCACCACTGAGACATAGAAATCCTCTTAGCCCCGGGGGGCGGAGCCTAGCAGCCCAGGAATATGGCAGCACACTAACACGGCTCAGTAGTCCTTGATAACTGTAGCTACAATAAGAATGGACATCTTTACATAATAATACCCTAAAGCAGTGTGGGAAGAGTGTACCAGCTGCCCAGAGAAGGTTCATCTGCAGGCTACCCGTTTTTTGAGCAGATAACTTATGGAGTATAGCGGAGTGTAACCCAGCCAGACGGACACAGCCACGTGGCACAACGGCCGCAGGAGGAAAGGAGGAGAGAACCGGAGGACTTAGCAGCGATTACGCTGCAAGTGACACACAGCAAAAGACTACTCACACCCTACGGATCTTTGTACCTGCTCTCCCAGCGTGACCGGAGCTGCAACCCCTGTGTGACACGCCACCGGCAGTTGTTTTGAGACGCGGGCTGGACCGCGATCTTCATTTGCAGCACCCGACGGGAATCCGGAGTGCCCGGTGCTGAGGGGGCTACTACACACTGGTCTCGCATCATCCTGGAGGTGCCAGGGGGTAAGGAGCCAACCGGAGCTTACCGGTATTTACCATTACACTGACTCATCAAATGTAACACGCAGACTATAAGAGGACAGCCATTCAAAGCAGGGTTGCTCCTTTCAACACCACGCGGCTTCTTTAGGGATAAAGCCTCTCACTACCTTTGTAGTTTTCTCTCTCTCCTCCTCACATTGCTACAGGGAGAGACCTTTAAAATAGGAGGCCACCACATTACGGTTCTGAGAGAAATATTATATATTTACCAGTATAAAAGGACGGAAAGAAAAGGGACATAAACATACAGTTGAACTCCACACCAGTCAGGCATTTTGTTACAAGGCCTCACAACTGAGAACGGCCTAAGATCTTGCTGATCCTCACAGCATATATATTGCTCACAATCATAGAGACATTCCTGTATAATATAAGCTGCTGGGGATATTCCTCTGCAGCAACAGAAATACACAGTATACATCTTACATCACCTCAGACCCCTGGTATGCCCTGCAAAAGGGCACAAAAGGCTGAAAAACAGGCCCAAACAGGCTACCATGAACCACTTTATGAAGCCACAGACAAGCAATATGACCTCAGAAAAAGGAGCCACTCAGGACCCACATCTCAATGAGGGGGAAAGAGAGATGGAAGGAGGACTCTCAGATCCCACCTACATTACCAAAGCAGACCTGAAAAACTTATCATCTAAAGAAGACATTAAGGAGGTGTTATCGGAAGTGAGGGGCCTATTTAATGAGTTAAAGAAAGAAATATCAGAGGTTGCCAGCAAGGTGGAGGGGTTGGAAGGTGCTCAGACAACTATGCACTCTAAAATTCAGAATCACTCCAACTCCATCTCCCAATAAAATTAAGCTATCACATTTTTATTAGACAAGGTAGAAGACCTAGACAACCGCAACAGAAGAAATAACTTGCGTATAAGGGGCATACCTGAGTCAATATCACCCATATCACTAAATGGCTGCATGCAGGATCTTTTTAGAGTTATAAAGGGCACACCTTCTTCCCCTGACATCCCTATTGAAAGGGCCCACAGATCATTACGCCCTAAGCCCTCAAATAAAGCACCCCCCAGAGATGTAATTGTCCGCTTCCTGAGCTTCGTGGATAAAGAAGATATAGCAAGAGGAGCAAGAACAAAATCCCCTGTCACACATGCCGGCAACGAAATACAAGTATTTTCCGACATCTCGCAAGCTACACTGCAGAAACGTCGAGAACTCAAATTTAGAGACCTCAGAGATCATAGAATCCCATACCGTTGGGGCTTCCCTGTTTGCATTGTTGCCAACAACAACGGGAGAGCTGCGACCTACCGGCCGGGGGAAGAGACCCGGGACTTCTACAAAGCCCTGGGTATGGCACCTAAAGATAAGCAAGACAACAGGAACAACAACCAAGAGCAACACTCTCAGAGCCAGAACAGAGATATGCCTCGAGCTCCGCACCAACCTACTAAGCGATTGGCGGAAGAACCATTGACCAAGGGACCCTGGTCTGTGGCGACTGTTGCTCAAGAACTGATGGAAGACAGATAAGTAGTGTGCAACTTCTGTTTGTGTGTTTAGTTAAAACGAATTGATATATCTTCACATCAATATTAACTTTTTTCCTAAGTTGTCTCGCTATGGGGCCATGGCCAGACTCCTGGACTTTACTAGTTATACTCTTTTTGTTTCCTCCTGGCCAGGACTCACTAGTTAAACATGTACTGTTTTCTCTTCATTTGCAGTAGTCAGTTTTTGAAATGCGACTTCCAGTATAATATTTAGTCACCAAGACTTGCTATAAGACACACGAATGTTAACCTTAGCAATTAGTAAAAGTATATTACGATATTTGATAATATTATTACACTGTTACCTACGATTTTTATCACAGAGCGAGGTGGTCATGGGTTTTGTTTTTTTTAAGCCACCAGGTTAACAATTTATCTCTTTGTCACTGTTGATATACTTGTTTGCCTATATTTTCTGAATAAGGAGGTTTTGCTTTCTCTCTTTTTTTTTATTTTTTTTCTTTCCTCCTCTTTATTATCTAGCACGCACTTCATAAGATTCATGCCTAGAATGTAAGATTAAGTAACAGATGAATGTTTTGATGGCTAGCAAATGTTTAATATGATAGTGGAAAACATGGTTGCTGTGTTACTTACAGTACTTTCTGTGGAGCACTGTCGCCATGGTTTCCATGGGTCAGAGGGCTAGTTATCTAACTTACCGTTATTAATGTTATCTATGTTTGCTTACTGTCTATAACAAAGGTTCACCTCACCTCACCTACATGTTCACAACGTAAGGATAGGCTAAAACATACACAGACCACTATAGTGATAGCCTCAGACATAGTGTAATTTAAGACCTATTGTAGCTATGTGAGGGCCATATAACACTATAGCCAAATACTTGCCGCTTAGTAATTACACTAAGTGGAGGAGGCACTTCTATGCACATATACACACCTACTAATGCTGTAACCCACTGCGAAGAAACATCTTCATTAGTCCATTTCTTTGATAGATATTATTTCTCTAAGTTTATCTCTTAAAAATACAGTTCAGGATCTCATTCCCCACATTTTCATTTAATCACCACAAACACTGTGACAGATTAGATCTGACGGCCGTGTTTAGAGTATCCGGTGATTACGAGACCCCTTGAAAAGGGGAGGAAAAGAGGGAAAAACAAAGGGTAAAGAGAAGGGGGCACACTACTGACCATCTCACACAGACAGGGAGTTACCCCCATATTTACACCCCATTAGTATCACGCTAGTCAGAGCACTTGGAGTCCAGTGGCCGACATAAACCCGCCCCAACACCCTCCCCTATTTCCCTAATTTGCCCTCTCCCCCCTCCCAAGCTACATATCATACCAAGCACAACAGCATGCAAATGACACTTATAGTGCCGTGCCTGTTGTCTTGCATTCTCATCATGCTCAACCAGGAAACGTCGCACCCGATAGCCTTTACCACGGCGAATGTAAAAGGTTTTAATTCCCCACATAAACGGAACATCATTTTATCTGACCTATATAGACGGAAAAGTGCTATAATACTGTTACAAGAGACACACTTCAAGAAGGGCAGAGAACCCAAACATTTACATCATAAATACCCCACAACTTTCTTTTCCTCAGGACCGACTAAAAAAAATGGAGTCTGTGTACTCATTAGACATGACATACCATTTCAGGCACTACACGTGGAACGGGACACGGAGGGGAGGCTACTTTTGCTATCGGGCTTGCTGTATGGCAGGCCAGTAACAATAGTTAATGTCTACTTCCCAAACTCAGCACAGAAAAAGTTCATGAGAGGGTTATCAAACACAATCTTAGACCATAGAAAGGGAATGTTGCTGTTAGGGGGAGACCTCAATCTACCCTTAGACCCTAGAATTGACACCTATGGGGGCACATCCTCCATTCCCAAATGAGACATTAAAAATATTAATAAACAATTATCGGATCTGACTCTGCTGGATGCGTGGCGCATCCTGCACCCTGACAAGTCGGACTTTACCTTCTATTCTCATCCTCATAACACTTACTCGAGGATCGACTACATCCTCACGGACGCACTATGCCTCTCCTTAATCAAAGATATCACCATACACCCCATTGTCTGGTCAGATCACGCACCTATCACTTGCTTAGTTAATTGGCCAGATACACCAATAATCCCGTTTCAGTGGAGGTTAGATGATACACTACTGGACCAACAGACAATAGGAACAGAGATAGAAAAGACCATGAAAGAGTATTTCCTTTTTAACGACAACACGGATACTAGATACACCAATATTTGGGAAGCGCATAAGTGCGTGATCAGGGGAGAATTCTTAAAACATAAGGCTAAATTGAATAGGCAAACTAGACTTACATATGATTCTCTCATTAAGGAACTACAAACGCTTGAACAAGCCCACAAAAACACACCTGACGACATGATCCTGCTAGCAAAACTTAAAGATCTTAGAAATGACCTTAATAAATATTTACAATATAAACAGCAAAAGCAGGCCTTCTTGTTACAACAACGCTACTACGAGCAGGGGAACAAATCAGGTAGGCTGCTAGCCAGGGCCCTCCGGCGCAGACAGCTCAAACAACACATTCACGCAATCAAAACCAGTTCAGGACAGACTACGCGAGACAGTATATCCTTAGCACAAACCTTTCGGACCTATTATGCCTCACTCTACAATCTGCATGGGTCTTCCGCCCAACCCCGTAACAAAGACACTAGAGAGAGGGACATTAGACAGTACCTGGACCAAATAGAAATCCCCGGTATAACTGACGAGCAATCACAAAGTCTTGACTCCCCAATCCAGAGTAAAGAGATCTTACAGGCAATACACAATCTACCCCCGGGCAAGAGCCCGGGGCCAGATGGCTTCGGTGCCAAATATTATAAGAAATATGCGCATATCCTCGTACCCAAGCTAACAATATTATTCAATTCCCTGGAAGAGTCTGGGGGATTTAGCAGAACAATGCTAGAGGCCTACATTGCTGTCCTGCCAAAACCGGGCAAAATGCCAGATGCTCCACAAAACTTCCGTCCCATATCTTTGCTAAACACAGACGTAAAAGTGTTTGCGAAAGTCCTTGCAGACAGGCTCAATCCCCTGATTGGCTCGGTTATCTCTTCTGATCAGGTGGGATTCATCCCCAGTAGAGAGGCCAGGGATAACACCATAAAAGTCCTGCAGCTTATTACCTATGCACGAAACAATAAAATCCCACTGTCCCTGATTTCCACTGATGCGGAGAAAGCCTTCAACAGGGTGGACTGGGACTTTCTCAGGGCTACCCTGTCGAAGTTGAACATAGGGCAGACCTTCATAAACAAGATTTTTGCCCTATGCGCAGTGCCCACGGCAAAGGTCAGAGTGAACTCAAAACTATCTGAGCCATTTGAAATTAAGAACGGCACGAGGCAGGGCTGCCCTCTGTCACCAATTCTCTTTGCCCTCACTATCGAAATTTTGGCACAAAAAATCACACTTCACCCGCAGATTAAAGGCGTTAGTATAAACACATCGGAATATAAAGTGGCGATGTACGCAGACGACATCTTGCTCACAATCACGGACATAGAAAACTTGTTAGAACCAATACTAGACACTTTCACAGAATATGGCAAATACTCGAATTTTCATTTAAACCTGACTAAATCAGAAATCCTACTGCTGAACACACCTAGCCTAGTAACAGAGAAGATCAAACGTATATGCCCCTTGAGAGTACAACCAACTCAATTAAAATATCTGGGGATAATCCTAATGGGCGACTTTGAACAAATGTACATTCAAAACTATAAGACTTTACAAACCAACATCGTCAGAGACTTATCTTGCTGGAAAAGTAAACCTTTCTCTTGGATAGGTAGGATCCATGTGATTAAAATGAATGTCCTACCCCAAATCCTCTACCTCTTTCAGACCCTGCCAATACCCATACCTAAAAAATATATCACCCAATTACAGAGGACCTTAGAACAATATATATGGGGCAAAGTGAGACCGAGAGTACCACGACAGACCTTATATAGATCCAGAGACAGGGGGGGCTTGGGAGTACCAGACATAGCAAGGTACAGGTTGACGACCATTATACAAAGGCAGATCGACTGGAGTCACAATTCTGCAGACAAACAATGGTTACGACTTGATAGGGAGATTTTCCATGTGCACAATATGGGATGGCTGGGCTGGATGAGTCCAGCACACAGACCACCTGCTACTCTAAGCTACCCGCTAATTAACGAATTTCTCTCTCAGTGGGACAAACTGTTAGCTACTAGCACACAAATATCCACTAGACCCTCCCCTCTAACACCATTCCGAAATAACCCAGAAATAGCATATCTCCCTCCCCTAAAATTTACCTCTAGCTATGCCCCTAAGCTCACCAAACACACCTGGAATAACATTACAGACCAAGGAAAGATCCTCCCGGCCCGACAGCTCCAGGAGAGTGAGGAAGGCCCTACACTTAACTAGCTTTCACACATGCAACTATCCCACTACTTAGATAAACACAGACTAAAACGTAATATCATGAGACCACTTACAAAATTGGAGACACTATGTACAACCTCCATACCTCCTAGGCACACTATCTCAATAGTATATGAGTTGTTGATGGACGCAGACCCTGAACCTCTCCCTTCTTACTGCCACAAATGGCAGTCTGATTTAGGATCAGACATCACTGACAAAGAATGGCAAAAAATATTTAGGCACCACAAAAAAGCATCGATCTCAGCCAGGGTTCAGGAGATGAACTATAAGTTCCTCTCCCGCTGGTATTTAACCCCACTGAGACTCAAAAAAATATATAAACACGCTAGCGACAAGTGCTGGCGAGACTGTAATGAGGTGGCAGACCTGTTACACATCTGGTGGCTTTGCCCCAAGCTAGACTCATTTTGGGAAGAGGTTATATCACACATAAATAAAGCACTGGCCTCCCAGCTGCCTGTGTCCCCAGATATCTTGCTATTTCACAAAATCCCAAACCTTAAGGATGACACAAAAACCGCATTACTATACATCATGATCAATAGCGCTAAAATATTGATCCCACAAAAGTGGAAAACACAGGAAACCCCAACACTAGCTAAGTGGAAGGAACAAGTGGAGGAGATGTTAGAACTAGAAAGATATCACTTTTACAAAACAGGCAGGATAGACAGACATGAACTCATGCTCATGAGATGGAATGCTGCTAAGACTCTCAGGACTCCCTCCACATTCGAAATGGCGACAAAGCTCCCCCTCCCCCCTACCCCCTTCTCTCCAATACCATCCCTTCTCATCCACCCTACATACATCACATTTACGTACCCCCCCCAGGTATGTCGGCCACTGGCTAACACTTTCTGATACTCTTCAATATCCTACTAAGGGGAATGTCTTCTCTCGATGCAATGTAACATGTTAAGTAGCTCTCTGTATTATACCACTGAGGATAACTTGTTGCCTTGTGTATATGCATAAGCCTGTATAGATGTTTACCTTTTTATCTAACTGACTTTTTACACATCAGGATACAAGAATTGTAAGAATTTATATGTTTTATGCCAAAATTTGTATGAGACAGTTTAGCTCTAATCACTGTGTTGTAACACACATTGATTGGTAGTTCTGTATGTTATACCTTTTATGTTATTTACAATAAAGCATTTAAAACCAAAAAAAAAAGAAATCCTCTTAGCCCCACCCCCCTCCCGCTTACTTCACATAAGAAACTACCTACACTTCTCGCCTAAGGCTCATACCTGCATGTTCACCTGATATCCAGTACTTAGGAGCACCTAGGAGGCGGCAGTTTTAAACACTAACGATTCATAAACAGATCGGTCTAACTACTCTCTGGATGATGATTAACAGGTGATGTTCCCAAAAAACTCAAGAGGCATGGAGCATTAACATCACTGAAGCCCAATCCATACACAAATCCCTGGTCTCCCCACCAGGGAAACCAATTATATCAGGGATCAATTCAATAACTCTAATGTTTCTGAATATATTGACATCTTTCTGCAGAAATATGTGAGGGATTTGACTTTTTTGTAAAAGATTCCACTGAAGTCTTAAAATTATTAGAAAATATCACTTGGGAAGAAAATTTTTGGTTTGCCACATGCGATGTTACTTCATTGTATACCTGTATCTCCCATAAGGACAGGCTTAAAGCATCACAATTTTTTTTAGATAAAGATGATACTTTAAAACCCATACAGAAATCTTTCATTTTGGAATGTATAAATTTTATATTATCCCACAACTATTTCTCTTACAATAACCAATTTTATTTGCAAAAATGTGGTACAGCAATGGGGACCAGATTTGCCCCTAGTTATGCGAACCTCTTTATGGGGTTATGGGAGAGAGATTTCCTAGAGAATAGCATACTTGGACACCTTGTTTTTTTGAACTTTTCGTTGCTGGTGACAAGTCTTGTCTTGTCTTCTATTCTAGGAATCCACCTTGCCGTGCATAATTTCTTGGAGACTGTGTTGTTGATCTGGGTTGTTTTGGGGAATTGTTCTACAGAGCCTAAGTGTTTGCTACACATTCCTTGAGTTCATTAACCCAACGCACCTAAGTCCTGCTATAGGTTTATCATATGCTTTTTTAAATAATGTTTTTAATGTATTGTATGAATTTGTTTATGCATTGTATTTTATTAGCCTATTATTTTATTGTGATTTATTTGCATTTGATCATGTAAATTTTATCTTTTTAATTACATGTTATAAAGATGAAATTACTTAACCCTTTGATTGTATGTTATACAGATTAAACTACTTATTTACACACTTAACCCTCTATACAGCCATATTATAGTTGGTATTAAGCTTTTGGTAGCGCCACAGATACCTGACTGTCTCTACTCCTCCTATGGAACAGAGCTGTCTCATCTTTCTAGACTATTGCTTATTTGGGTTTTGGAAAAATCCCATTTTTTTCTGTTGGTTTTACCAATTATATTTGCGAGTGCAGTTCAATTCTTGGTACTTTCTTTTTAGTAGTGTTTTTTCTCCTATTTATTTGAACTGCTGCTGCCGTATGGCTTAAAAAAATGTGTTTGACTATTGCAAAGATCTATATAAAGATATGAATACTCTCTTTTCAAGAGAAGTAATTGTGACAAAAGAAAATGTAGAATATTTTTTTGATTTGATTAAAGAATTAGAAAGTAAACTTTTGTTAGAAATGAAGCATAGAACCGAATACATATTTTTAGATAAATATCTGAAGGTGAAGAGAGTCCCAAAAGGGCTAAGAATTAAAAAAGAGTGTGCATTTAATATTGAAGATCCTGAGTTTAAAGTAAAATGGAGCAATATCTTAGAAGAAGCATCATTTAATCTGATGAAGTTAATTAAAGAATATAGAAATGAAATCTTAAAAACATTAGAAGTAGAAATCAGAGATTTGGAAGAGAAACTACAAGAATTTAATGAGTTAGAAAAATATAAAAAGAAAGAGAAGGAAATAAAAAAACTAATGGAATCTACTAAGGAGGAATTACTAAAAGTAAAAATAGGAACATTTAATAGGGATAAAGAGGATTATTTAACACATTTGCAAAATCCAGAAGACAATAAGTATATTTCACATAGATGGAGGAGTGTTAGACAAGAGATTAGTAAAGATGTTCCAGTTACTTACCAACAGAGAACTGATTATAATATGCAACATAATAACAATATAAGATTCTCTGGTAATTTTAGAAACTATACCCATGAACCAAGAGAATATAGAAATATAAGACCAGACTCCACTAACTATGGGCCATTTAGGGGATCTGTCCCTTATAATCAACAGAGACATTTTTACAATAATAAGGGCACTTCCTATTTTGACCATAATAGAAATCATTATAACAGGTCAGAAGGATTGAGGAATAACTCAACATCTAATAAGAATTGGAGAACAAACACAAATTATCATACAAACCAGTATCAAAATATAAATATAAATATAAATATAGGAATAGTGTTAGAAAATAGATATGAACCATTAAGACATATGGAAGAGCCAAGATGCGACTCCCCCAGGCCAAGCACATCTAGGCCAATGGCAAATGATAATTCCAATAGAAATGACAAAGATAATAGGAATCAGCATTTTTTAGGGTTAGTCTAAAGCCAAACACAAGAAAGTCCATTACCACAAAGAAATATAAGAAAAAGACGGGCATCAG
Organism: Bombina bombina; assembly: GCF_027579735.1. Lineage (NCBI taxonomy): Eukaryota > Metazoa > Chordata > Amphibia > Anura > Bombinatoridae > Bombina > Bombina bombina. The sequence goes on from NC_069500.1 coordinate 1,322,308,666, forward strand.
AAAAGAGGGAATAGAGGAGGAGCTAAACGGACACAAATAAATAAGAAATTGGGACTAAATAAACACAATGGAATTTTAATTTAGGTAAATTTAAACTAAATAAGACTCATGAAGATATTTTGAATAAAGGCTTGACATTTGCCCCGACTAGTAAATTAAATAAATTTGGTTCTTATATAGATGCTCACAAGTTTATTAAAAGACTTACGGTAAAAAGATGGTTTGCTAGAACAGAGATTGAAAAGAAAGCACAATCGAGCTTAGTAGATACAAACGGTTTTATTCATTCAAATTTTAAAAATAAATCCAGTTTTTATCCTAAACATGACAAAGGACATGCTATAGAGACATTTGAAAAATGAATTACTAGAGATATAGAAAATATAAAAGACTATAAAATTGAGAAAGTATATAATAATCTTAGTAAAAAACAATTAAAAGTTATTAGATAATTAGAACAGAATGGGAATATAGTGTTGAAGCCAGCGGATAAGGGTGGGGGGATAGTTGTTTTAAACTCTGAAGATTATAATAAAATGTGTGAAAATATTTTAGGGGACATAAACACCTATTGTAAGATCCCCAATAATCCTACAATACACTTCAATACACAATTGGGAAATCTTCTGGATAAAGCTAGTGAAGAAGGAATACTAAATAAAAAATAAAGAGAATATCTATTCCTAAAAAATCCCAAAATTCCTTTACTATATTGCTTACCGAACATACACAAATCCCTGGTCTCCCCACAGGGAGACCAATAATATCAGGGATCAATTCAATAACTTCTAATGTTTCTGAATATATTGACATCTTTCTGCAGAAATATGTGAGGGATATGCCCTCTTTTCTAAAAGATTCCACTGAAGTCTTAAAATTATTAGAAAATATCACTTGGGAAGAAAATTTTTGGTTTGCCACATGCGATGTTACTTCATTGTATACCTGTTTCTCCCATAAGGACAGGCTAAAAGCATCACAATTTTTTTTAGATAAAGATGATACTTTAAAACCCATACAGAAATCTTTCATTTTGGAATGTATACATTTTATATTATCCCACAACTATTTCTCTTACAATAACCAATTTTATTTGCAAAAATGTGGTACAGCAATGGGGACCAGATTTGCCCCAAGTTATGCGAACCTCATTATGGGGTTATGGGAGAGAGATTTCCTAGAGAATAGCATATATGCGGCAAATCTGGTCCTCTATAAGCGCTATATCGATGATATTATACTGGTTTGGAAAGGAACTAGAAACGAGTTTGAACGTTTTTTGTCTGAAATGAATACCAACGATATAAATCTGAAATTCACTAGTGAGTTAAATAAAAAAAGAATTAATTTATTGGATTTATAAATCTATATAACAGATAATATCATCAACACTAAAAAGCATTTCAAAACTGTTGATGCAAATAACTATATCCATCAAACAAGTTGTCACCACAAAAAGTGGAAGGAAAATATACCAAAGGGGCAACTATTATGGATTAGAAAAAAATTTAATAATATGGATTATGACATTCAAGCAGATATTCTAAAAGAAAAATTTGTAGCAAGAGGTTATGATGAAACAAAGATTGTGGCTATTAAAGAGGAAGTAAGGCCTCAAGATAGAAAAGATCTGATGACTAAAAGGTTTAAAAAAGCAAAAACAGAGATGATAATAAATTATTTATCCCCTTCATCACAAAGTATAGTCAAAATATTTAAATAATTGAAAAAAATATTAGGAAACATTGGGCAATACTCAAAAGTGACGATAGAATAGGGGAATATCTACCTAAATATCCTAGTATAGTGTATAAGAGGTCCCAAAATCTGAAATCAATCTTGGCACCCACTGAAATAAAAAAGAAAATAAACAGAGACCAAGACCTTATGTGGATGGTAATAAATGTTTTTTTCCCATGCCTTACATGCAAAGCATGCAAACATGCAGAAAAAAGGAAAGAGATAAAATCTAATGTAACAGGGAAATGTATAAAATAAAGCAACAAATAAGATGCTGTGACAAAAATGTGGTTTATCTTTTAGAATGTAAGTGTGGCCTACAATATATAGGTGAATCAGAAAGACCCCTAAGAGACAGAATCAGGGAGCATATCCTGTCTATAGAACACTATGATCAAGAGAGAAATAAGGATCTCCCAATAACAAAACATTTCTTTAATTGTAATAATGCCAATGAGAAATATGTAAGATATACAGGTATCCCAAAGTTAAAAAAATTGGAGAGGAACAGACATACATAATAGTCTTCTGAAATTAGAAAGTAAGTGGATCTTTGAAATGAAGACCCTAACATCTAAGGTATTAAATCAGGAATTAGAAATAGGCTGTTTTCTTTCAGAGTAGTTTCCTAGTTTGTTTTTTCCCTTTAAATTTTGTTGTTTTTTTTCCTTTAAATTTAGCTGGCCCAACATAATATGCACTCTAACAAATTAATTTAAATGTTTTATAAATTTTTAATTAAAAAAAAAAAAAATTCTTTAAAAATATTTTTTTTTTAAAAATAATTGAAAATAATTGTTTTAATAATTTTTTTGAAAATAATTTTTTAATAATTTTTTGAAAAATATTTTTTCAAAATAATCTCTAATATAATGACTATAGGGTTATAGAATATATTATATTGAAGCCCTAAATAAATGAATTAAATAATAAGTAACAACAATATGTTTTTTACATTATCTGTCATGTTTAGATTGATAGTGAAAATGTTTTTCTGTTCATGCATTTTTATATTTTACTTTATTTGTCTCAATTTATTTATATGTAATACTGAAATAATTTGGGCAGATTGTGAGCTTTTGTCCTAAGTAAATTATATACGGGGAGAAATCACTATATCTATATAGCATTATGAAATAAGATTTACTATCAAATTTAAATTACATTAGTGGTATATATATATATATATATATATATATATATATATATATATATATATATATATATATATATATATATATATATATATATATAAATATATATATATATATATATATATGGGACTTTAAAGCATTACCTGCTTACCCCTATATAAAGCACCAATGGACATAGGCAGAATAGAGCTTGACAAAGGCTGCAGAAAGCCGAAACGCGTTGCTCTTTAGTTTGATCCTTCCAAGGATCCATAGCCAATGGTCTAATCGCAGAAGTCTAACTGAACAGCTGAACAGCTGAAACCGCCGACTGCAGTAATCCTAAGGAAACAGTTTGACACAAGCACCTGAGCGAGGAGCGCTCACTTTGAAAGATACCTGGATAGAGGAAGGACTTCAAACACCCTCCAGTGTAAGTAAAATTGGACACCTTGTTTTTTTTAACTTTTCGTTGCTGGTGACAAGTCTTGTCTTGTCTTCTATTCTAGGAATCCACCTTGCCGTGCACAATTTCTTGGAGACTGTGTATTTGATCTGGGTTGTTTTGGGGAATTGTTCTACAGAGCCTAAGTGTTTGCTACACATTCCTTGAGTTTATTAACCCAAAGCACCTGAATCCAGCTATAGGTTTATCATATGCTTTTTTAAATAATGTTTTTTTATGTATTGTATGAATTTGTTTATGCATTATATTTTTTAGCCTATTCGTTTATTGTGATTTATTTGCATTTGATCATGTACATTTTATCTTTTTAATTGCATGTTATAAAGATGAAATTACTTAACCCTTTGATTGTATGTTATACAGATTAAACTACTTATTTACACACTTAACCCTCTATACAGCCATATTATAGTTGGTATTAAGCTTTTGGTAGAGCCACAGATATCTGACTGTCTCTGCTCCTCCTTTGGAACAGAGCTGTCTCATCTTTCTAGACAGTTTGCATTTTTGACCAGATTTTAGATTATATGGTTAATATATATTGTGTATGTGGTAGTATAATACGCACTACAATATTTATGTCAGATAGCGCTGGTGCATTCTCAGATAATAGATTTCTAAAATTGATAATGCACAAGGGCTAAACAGATTGAGTGCAAAAAGTCTTCTTAAGTTGTAGTTTTTGGTTAAGTTCTGTGCTATAAACCTTTAATATTATTGAATGCACAACTGCAAGTGATAGTTAAAGGGACAGTCAAGTCCAAAAAAACCTTTCATGATTCAGATAGGTCATGTAATTTTAAACAACTTTCCAATTTACTTGTATCACCAATGTTGCTTTGTTCTCTTGGTTTTCTAAGTTGAAAGCTAAACCTAGGAGGTTCATATGCTAATTTCTTAGACCTTGAAGGCCGCCTCTAATTTAAATGCATGTTGAGTTTTTCACCACTAGAGGGCATTAGTTCATGTGTTTCATATAGATAACATTGAGCTCATGCACGGGAATTTACCATGGAGACAGCTCTGATTTGCTAAAATGCAAGTCTGTCAAAATAACTTAAATTAGGGGGCAGTCTGCTGAGGCTTAGATACAAGGTAATTACAGAGGTAAAACGTGTATAATTATAACTGTGTTGGTTATGCAAAAATGGGGAATTGGTAATTAAGGGATTATCTATCTTTTAAAACAACAAAAAATTCCGGTGTTGATTGTCCCTTTAAAGGAACACTAAAGTCAAAATAAACTTTTATGATTTAGAAAAAGCAGGCGGTTTTAAGATACTTTCCAATTTACTTCCATTATCAAATTTTGCACAACTTTTTATATTCACACTTTCTGGGAAACAAGATCCTACTGAGCATGTGCACAAGCTCACAGGGTATAAATATATTAGTCTGTGATTTGCTAATGTCTGTTACATGATGCAGGGGGCCGGAAAATAGGAGAAAAATACATTTGTCAGAAAAAAAATCTACTGCTTATGTGAAATTCAAAGTAGGTGTTAAATAATTGTCTTTTTATTATGTACTCGTTAATCATGCAATTCTACTGCATTGAGTGGTCCTTTAATACTTGGTATTTAAAAGTGCTCTCAGATTGTGCAAGAGCGCTATGAAGACTTGTAATATGAGCGCTATTTATGTATCAGGTCTGTTAAAATGTCCTTATTTGGAGGGGGTCCAGAGCAGAGGATGAGTCTTTCCTACAAGATATAAACAAAAATATGGTGGGCCTAAAATTTACAGGTGTGATAAACCAAAACAGGTTAGAATATTTGGATCTGGTACGGTCTGAGGAAGGGAATAAGATAGTGAGACACACTACACAGGAAGCCCATAGAGGGTAATAGCATATTACACTCTAGAAGCATGCACTCTAAACATACACACTTTTGGAGGTTGAAGGGCGAATACATGAGGATTAAAAGGAACTGCTCCACAGAAGCAGAATATCGTATACAGTCAGTTTTGTGGAGAGTATGGACAGATGAGAAATGCTGAACAGAAACAAAGGTCTAGATTTAGAGTTTGGCGTTAGCCGTGAAAACCAGCGTTAGAGGCTCCTAACGCTGGTTTTAGGCTACCGCCGGTATTTGGAGTCACTCAAAATAGGGTCTAACGCTCACTTTCCAGCCGCGACTTTTCCATACCGCAGATCCCCTTACGTAAATTGCGTATCCTATCTTTTCAATGGGATATTTCTAACTCCGGTATTTAGAGTCATTTCTGAAGTGAGCGTTAGACATCTAACGACAAAACTCCAGCCGCAGGAAAAAAGTCAGTAGTTAAGAGCTTTCTGGGCTAACGCCGGTTTATAAAGCTCTTAACTATTGTGCTCTAAAGTACACTAACAGCCATAAACTACCTATGTACCCCTAAACCGAGGTCCCCCCACATCGCCGACACTTGAAAAAAATTTTTTAACCCCTAATCTGCCGACCGCCACCTACGTTATCCTTATGTACCCCTAATCTGCTGCCCCTAACACCGCCGACCCCTGTATTATATTTATTAACCCCTAATCTACCCCCCTCAATGTCGCCTCCACCTGCCTACACTTATTAACCCCTAATCAGCCGACCGCAAAGCGCCGCCACCTACGTTATCCTTATGTACCCCTAATCTGCTGCCCCTAACACCGCCGACCCTATATTATATTTATTAACCCCTAATCTGCCCCCCACAACGTCGCCTCCACCTGCCTACACTTATTAACCCCTAATCTGCCGACCAGACCTGAGCGCTACTATAATAAAGTTATTAACCCCTAATCCGCCTCACTAACCCTATCATAAATAGTATTAACCCCTAATCTGCCCTCCCTAACATCGCCGACACCTAACTTCAATTATTAACCCCTATTCTGCCGACCGAATCTCGCCGCTATTCTAATAAATGGATTAACCCCTAAAGCTAAGTCTAACCCTAATACTAACACCCCCCTAAGTTAAATATAATTTAAATCTAACGAAATTAATTAACTCTTATTAAATAAATTATTCCAATTTAAAGCTAAATACTTACCTGTAAAATAAATCCTAATATAGCTACAATATAAATTATAATTATATTACAGCTATTTTAGGATTTATATTTATTTTACAGGTAACTTTGTATTTATTTTAACCAGGTACAATAGCTATTAAATAGTTAAGAACTATTTAATAGCTAAAATAGTTAAAATAATTACAAATTTACCTGTAAAAGAAATCCTAACCTAAGTTACAAATAAACCTAACACTAGACTATCAATAAATTAATTAAATAAACTACCTACAAATACCTACAATTAACCTAACACTACACTATCAATAAATTAATTAAATACAATTGCTACAAATAAATACAATTAAATAAACTAGCTAAAGTACAAAAAATAAAAAAGAACTAAGTTACAAAAAATAAAAAAATATTTACAAACATAAGAAAAATATTACAACAATTTTAAACTAATTACACCTACTCTAAGCCCCCTAATAAAATAACAAAGCCCCCCAAAATAAAAAAATGCCCTACCCTATTCTAAATTACTAAAGTTCAAAGCTCTTTTACCTTACCAGCCCTGAACAGGGCCCTTTGCGGGGCATGCCCCAAGAAATTCAGCTCTTTTGCCTGTAAAAAAAAACATACAATACCCCCCCCCACATTACAACCCACCACCCACATACCCCTAATCTAACCCAAACCCCCCTTAAATAAACCTAACACTAAGCCCCTGAAGATCATCCTACCTTGTCTTCACCATACCAGGTTCACCGATCGGTCCAGAAGAGCTCCTCCGATGTCCTGATCCAAGCCCAAGCGGGGGGCTGAAGAGGTCCATGATCCGGCTGAAGTCTTCATCCAAGCGGGCCAGAAGAGGTCTTCCATCCGATTGAAGTCTTCATCCAAGCGGCATCCATCCGGAGCGAAGCAGCAGCATCCTGAAGACCTCCACCGCGGAACATCCATCCTGGCCGACGACTGAACGACGAATGACGGTTCCTTTAAATGACATCATCCAAGATGGCGTCCCTCGAATTCCGATTGGCTGATAGGATTCTATCAGCCAATCGGAATTAAGGTAGGAATATTCTGATTGGCTGATGGAATCAGCCAATCAGAATCAAGTTCAATCCGATTGGCTGATCCGATCAGCCAATCAGATTGAGCTCGTATTCTATTGGCTGTTCCGATCAGCCAATAGAATGCAAGCTCAATCTGATTGGCTGATCGGATCAGCCAATCGGATTGAACTTGATTCTGATTGGCTGATTCCATCAGCCAATCAGAATATTCCTACCTTAATTCCGATTGGCTGATAGAATCCTATCAGCCAATCGGAATTCGAGGGACGCCATCTTGGATGACGTCATTTAAAGGAACCGTCATTCATCGTTCAGTCGTCGGCCAGGATGGATGTTCCGCGGTGGAGGTCTTCAGGATGCTGCCGCTTCGCTCCGGATGGATGCCGCTTGGATGAAGACTTCAATCGGATGGAAGACCTCTTCTGGCCCGCTTGGATGAAGACTTCAGCCGGATCATGGACCTCTTCAGCCCCCCGCTTGGGCTTGGATCAGGACATCGGAGGAGCTCTTCTGGACCGATCGGTGAACCTGGTATGGTGAAGACAAGGTAGGATGATCTCCAGGGGCTTAGTGTTAGGTTTATTTAAGGGGGGTTTGGGTTAGATTAGGGGTATGTGGGTGGTGGGTTGTAATGTTGGGGGGGGTATTGTATGGTTTTTTTTACAGGCAAAAGAGCTGAATTTCTTGGGGCATGCCCCGCAAAGGGCCCTGTTCAGGGCTGGTAAGGTAAAAGAGCTTTGAACTTTAGTAATTTAGAATAGGGTAGGGCATTTTTTTATTTTGGGGGGCTTTGTTATTTTATTAGGGGGCTTAGAGTAGGTGTAATTAGTTTAAAATTGTTGTAATATTTTTCTTATGTTTGTAAATATTTTTTTATTTTTTGTAACTTAGTTCTTTTTTATTTTTTGTACTTTAGCTAGTTTATTTAATTGTATTTATTTGTAGCAATTGTATTTAATTAATTTATTGATAGTGTAGTGTTAGGTTTATTTGTAACTTAGGTTAGGATTTCTTTTACAGGTAAATTTGTAATTATTTTAACTATTTTAGCTATTAAATAGTTCTTAACTATTTAATAGCTATTGTACCTGGTTAAAATAAATACAAAGTTACCTGTAAAATAAATATAAATCCTAAAATAGCTATAATATAATTATAATTTATATTGTAGCTATATTAGGATTTATTTTACAGGTAAGTATTTAGCTTTAAATTGGAATAATGTATTTAATAAGAGTTAATTAATTTCGTTAGATTTAAATTATATTTAATTTAGGGGGGTGTTTGTATTAGGGTTAGACTTAGCTTTAGGGGTTAATTCATTTATTAGAATAGCGGCGAGATTCGGTCGGCAGATTAGGGGTTAATAATTGAAGTTAGGTGTCAGCGATGTTAGGGAAGGCAGATAAGGGGTTAATACTATTTATGATAGGGTTAGTGAGGCGGATTAGGGGTTAATAACTTTATTATAGTAGCGCTCAGGTCTGGTCGGCAGATTAGGGGTTAATAAGTGTAGGCAGGTGGAGGCGACGTTGTGGGGGGCAGATTAGGGGTTAATAAATATAATATAGGGGTCGGCGGTGTTAGGGGCAGCAGATTAGGGGTACATAGGAATAATGTAAGTAGCGGCGGTTTACGGAGCGGCATATTAGGGGTTAATAATAATATGCAGGGGTCAGCGATAGCGGAGGCGGCAGATTAGGGGTTAATAAGTGTAAGGTTAGGGGTGTTTAGACTCGGGGTACATGTTAGAGTGTTAAGTGCAGACGTAGGAAGGGTTACCGCATAGCAAACAATGGGGCTGCGTTAGGAGCTGAACGCGGCTTTTTTGCAGGTGTTTGGGTTTTTTTCAGCTCAAACAGCCCCATTGTTTCCTATGGGGGAATCGTGCACGAGCACGTTTTTGAGGCTGGCCGCGTCCGTAAGCAACTCTGGTATCGAGAGTTGAAGCTGCGTTAAAAATGCTCTACGCTCCTTTTTTGGAGCCTAACGCAGCCTTTATGTGGACTCTCGATAGCAGAGTTATTTTTATGGTGCGGCCAGAAAAAAGCCGGCGTTAGTTTTTCGGGTCGTTACCGACAAAACTCCAAATCTAGGCCAGAGGAAATAACAAAGATCAAGGAAATGATATTGATTACAGCAATCAATTTGATGAAATCTCAAAGATAATTAAAAAGTGTCTTCTAAACTTACAGGGCAACCATGGCTATTAAAAGGCTGTAGATGTGTTTCAAGGAGAAATAAAACTGTGGGTAATATCCTGGTCCCCAGTGGGATCAAACTAAAAAGACAGCAGGGTAGCAGTTGGTTGCAGTGCAAGGGACACTATAGATGTGGAACTGGCAGTTGCAAAGCATGTGCACATACCCAGGTGGGAAAACAATTCCAGTCAGTGGTAACAAAGAGGGTTTTCTCTCATGATGAGTGTACCAACTGCTGTTCCACATATGTGGTCTACCTGGTTACATGTACCATGTGTAATGTACAATACGTGGAGCTCACTACTAGGGAGGCAAGGGAATGAATAAAAGAACATCTAAGGGATGTGAAATCTGGCTCTCCAGACTCTCCAGTGACTTTACACTTTAAACGGTCCCATGATGGCAGTACAGAACATCTAAAATGGCAGGTAATTGAACAGGTTATGACCCCATGGAGAGGAGGAGACAGGGACAGATTATTGCACACCAGAGAAGTTTTCTGGATATTTAAGTTGAGAACTAGGGTACCAAATGGCCTCAACATCCAGACTGATCTAATTAATTGCTGGACGTAATGTCTCCTTGCTCACTTATACTTGGATATATATAATTTTTTTTTTGCATTCTTTCTCCTTTTGCACAATATCCCTAGCGATAATGGTCTCATTTCAGATGATAAGAGCAATTTCTTTTTGTATATGTTCCTATTTATTTTGCTCCATGTATTTGTGTTGGGTTTAATCATTACAGTTTGTGTTAGTTGCATTTCAGATAAATGGTCTATTATTGATGATAATTGTAAGTGTTTTTCTAATAAGATATTAAAAATACTAATTATACATGCAATTTCTGTTAAACAGACACAAAAATATATGATGTATATAAGCTATTAACCACACATTAATGTATGCACTGAACTCCTAACATTACTTTTGATCTGACTTATTTAAGCCTACACTTAACTTGTATTGTTTTATACTGTATTATGATCAGTATAGGTGTCTTAATTTATGCATAAGTAAAAAGGTTAATAGTATTTTCAGTATAGCTGATTAATTTTGGCTGCAGTACATTGCCTGTTTAAGGGAGTCCGGTTACTAATCTCTGACATTTTTAGTTGGCATAGGTGCTACTTTACATGTAATTAACTGAGTCTGTTTAAAATGCTGCTTGTGACCGGTGCAGCACAGTCTATGTGTACCACAGTCTATGAAGAAGGCGAAAGCTGAAACGCGTAAGACCTCTGCTACACCAGCTTTCTACATATGTTACATGTGATACTTTGCTAGGTATCTTTTTTTTTACCCCTTTCCAATAAATGTTTATGTTTTAATTTTTAACCTGTGCCCTGCCTCGTTTTTTCTTCTTTTTTGATTGGTGCATCTGTTAAAATGTGTTAGTGAAACATTACATTTTGGTTAAAGTGCGTATTAACAAAGTTTTAACACCGGATTGTGCATTATTATTTATACAAAGGTTGAGCACAAAATAACGTGGCTCACATTATCAGTTATGCTGGATTTGTAACCTAGGCCAGTACAATTGCACAGAGACCAGCACTCTTTGGATGTATAAAAGTAAAACTTAATTCACATAAATGCAAGGTGCCTGTTTTCCAGGATTACCACAAACAGCCTGTAACGTCCACAGTAGAAAATGAACAAGTGGAAACAGCACACCAATAGCGTTAAACTTTATTAGCTCATGTAATCTAAGCCATCAACAATGTCCTAAGAGACAAAAAGGAAAGATGCACCTACTAGTGCAATAACATAGAAGGCAATGCCCAGGAAGATGAAAAATGTAACAGGGTACTCACAAAAGATGTTGCACATCCAATGCAATAATAAGCGAACAGAGGCTTCAGAGCCGCTCAGCTGACTCACACACTCAAGCTGGGCGGCTGGGCCATGAAGGGGCTCTTCTCTGGTGACGTCTCTGGTGAAGTATCCAATGATGGAAGGATCACAGCCAGTCAAAAGTAACACCTACGATAGGTCTACGTGATACAGGCTTGTAATGCAATTCACCGCCAAACCGACAAAAAGAAAGGCAAAGAGAATGGAGCAGGTATGAAGCTAAAAAGATTTATAAAAACAAATTTAAAATCATAAAGTTGCATAGCAACGCGTTTTTCGGAACTGCTTGCTGTTTCATCAGGCCGTATGGCAATGTGAATACCTTGCTCCATTTAAATGTGCAACAAACCAATCAAAACTCCGGAACATCACCCACCCACCAATGCACCGTACCCAATAGGGCCAGGGAGATAACAAAACTACCAATCAAGTCATCAGGTGCACATGTAAGTGTGGAATAGACCGGAATTAATAATACTACTTATGAACAAAAAAAAGCTATCCAAATATTAATCGTATTAATTAGATAGGGCAGTGATGAGATACTATAAAAAATGCAAGTGATTAGAGGCATATACTAATAAAAAATGACCAGGAGAAAAATATATAAAAATAATAAATAAGATATATCAAATAGTGTGTATGTATATAGAAAATGATTCGCTAAAAAAGTGCAATCCTAGTGCATGTAGCAAAGTGACAATAAATACTAAAAAGTTTGTATCAAAGTAACAATAAGTACAAAGAAGTGTGTTGGTCATATTAGGAAATATGTACTAGATATGTGAGTAAAAACATAAAATAATAATAATAAATCTGATAGGATACAAATATATTAGAAATAAGGGTTTTCGGGGTGTTACATTAAATAGATAAAGACGCTATTTAAGTGAAAGATAATACCAATGCAAATGAGTGAGTAATATATGGAATCAAAAAGTTAAAATGAGCCCTGAACAGATTGAAGGGGTAGTGTAATACCAGTACTCAGAAATGGTTGTCCAGCTGTAATCAGCTACACGCCTCCGTGACTATCATACAAATATAACACAAGCTCAACAGGCAAAGTATATAACAGCTGATAAAATAGAAAAATGTTTTTTTACAATCTTGCAATATCCTCATATTGTGTACTGAACTCAGTCATAAAAGGAGTTACTTTTGTGACTGAGTTCAGTACACAATATGAGGATATTTGCAAGATTGTAAAAAAACATTTTTCTATTTTATCAGCTGATGATAAGTTACAGAACTTAGTTCAACAGGGACTTAGATGTTCCTACAAGAAATGAAAGACTATTGGCAGTTACGTGTCTCCAACTAAACTACCGGCTACTGAACCAACTCGAAGTTCATGGTTACTTCATCATGGTATGTTTAGGTGCAGACATCGCAAGTGCAAACCATGTGATTTTGCTCAACTATCTAATTCTTTTGTCTTCACGTCCACGGGTGAGAGTTACCAAATTCAGGGCTATCACAATTGTTGCAGTACTTATGTGGTTTATTTAATCACTTGTGTCCAATGTTACATGCAGTACGTGGGTTTAACCACTAGGAATGCCTCCTCCAGAATCAGAGAACACATGTCATCTATTAAATCTACCACATATGTAGTGCAACATTTTGTCAACACACATCACAAAGACCTGACCACGTTCAAGTGGTGTGTTATAGAAAAGGTGTCTACCCCAAAGGGTGGTGGCAACAGACTTAAATTGCTAAACAAACGTGAGATGTTTTGGATCTTTAAGCTAAATACACGCTTTCCCCATGGTTTTAATTCAGATTATGATCTCATTAATTATTGGGAATAAATTATCAGTTTGTTCCCTCTATACATAAAATGTTTAACATTGTATATATATAACAAGACCATTGCTAATAATATTATGCCCTGCTGTGTATTTCATGTATTTCATCAATTTGTCCATTCAGCCATCTTTATAATTATCCTTATATATAATGGAGAAATGAGATAATGTCAATAATCTATTTTGTATGAATTTATATTGAGATATATATGTATATTTATTTATTTAATGATATAATGATGTGTTGATGTAATGAATTTATCGTATATTGTTATTTATTCTATTATATGTATGCATATATACTTATGAAGTTAATATATCTATTCAGTCTACACATTACTAGTTCCCAGTGTGCCTTTAAATAAGTGCTAATAGATATGTATAGTCAGAGAGGAGTGTTTTCTGTATTAGCCAATAAGCATTGGTTTTACTATTTTTAAAGAGCACAGGTAGCAGGTAACCAGCAGGCTATGATTACGGCCAGGTGTGGCTGAAACGCATAAGCCGGCTGCTTACACTCTTCTCCTTGTGATTGTCCCCCTGATTGTCTTCATGACCATTTTACTGGATTTTTTACAATAAAAGTGAAGTTTTATTCTACATCAGCATTGTTTACTTGGTGGATCCTTTTTTCAAATGAGTGGGTAATACCTGAAACTTATTAGGGGATATGTGCGCACTAGATAAGTGTGCTATAGGAGTGAAGGATGATACCAATGCTAATGTGTAGGTAATACCTTAAACTAATTAGGGGATATGAGCAATGTGTGTAGAAGTGATGTGTGTGATAGTGATATCATAGTAATGACCACCACTGATCTATATATCATGTTGTCCCCAAAAAAGGAAAACAAGGGGAAAAATAGGATATATAAAATTGCGATCGGAAATAAGAAATAGTTGTATTTTAAATAAGTGGAATAGATGAAAAGGCTAAAATATGTAAAAAAAAAAAATTATAATAAAAAAAATGAATATATATAAAAATATATATAAAACATATATATAAATATATATATATAAGATCATCATGACCCAATCACTTGATGCTATAAAAACATGGAAAATAACAGAACAGCAAATATCGTCAACATATGTAATATATAAAAATAAACCACAAAATAGTTGATAAAAAATCAAACATAATCATACTACTCAAAAAGTTCATATATAGAAAAGTGCACCACAGGGTAATGGAGAAACCATCAAAAGACATGACCCACGGAACATTATTCCACAGTTGGTCATTTCACATGAAAGGGGATATCAAAGATCCACAAGCTGAAGACACCCGGGAATTATTTCAAAAAGCAGCCAGGTCCACATTCATATTGAGTCCCAAAGGATGTAGTGCCTTCAGCCTGTGGATCCAAAAAGTCTCCCTATGTCTAAGTCTCAAAAATCTGTTATACAAGTATGACACGTATATTTTCTTTAGGGATGAATTTATAACAGTCAGGATTACCATTATGTTTCTTATGGCGGTGTCGAATGACACTATGTAATTTTTTGTTATTAATGATACTGAGATAATGTTTGGACCACCTATGGCTGAGGTGCGGCCTACATATTGTACTCCGCATTCAGAGGATAACAAATAAATCACATAGCAAGAAGCACAAGTCAATAAGTTTTTAATAGGGTATCTCTTATTATTGGTATGGGATAGAACAAAAGTGTGTCTATGTCAAATATGGTCACACATTTTACAATTTCTGATACCACATTTGAAAGCTCCCTTTTTGGTCTTGGGCATATATTTGTGTATTGATTTTATATTATTGTTATGCCTAAATAGATTAGAGGGCCTAGAAGTATTTATGTGTTCAACGATTCTACTGGGTGCTAATATGTTCTTGAGGTTAGGCGCTCTTTTGAACACAACAGTGGGCCTATCACCAATCAGCTCATTTAAAATCATATCTCTTTTCAAAATCCTCCAATGGTTATTTAGTGCTTGATGGATTCGTATATGATTAGAATTATACTGACTTTAAATCTTATTGCTTGTTTATTAGAATTGCATGGGGATGTTACACGTCTTTTTTTCTGTTGAGTGAAATATTCATCCCTATTTTCGTTTTTATCTAGAAGGTAGCCTTTCTCTATAGTTTCCAGAGGATAGTGTTTCTCCTGGAATCTTTCCTTGAGAATAAGGCTTTGCTCTTCATAATAGGTAAGGGAACTACAATTACGCCTAATTCTTTTAAATTGCCCATATGGGACATTCTGATTCCATGAATGATAGTGGTTACTAGAGAAATCTAAATAGCTATTGCAGTCTACGGTTTTAAAATTGGTAGACCTCTCTATTTCTCCTAAGTTTTTAAAACATAAACACAAGTCTAGAAATTACTATAGCTTCATGATGAATACAATTTCTAATAATACATATATTGAAATATTTAAGGAACTACTGATAGAGGAATTAGATTCTATTCTGAAGGGTATTCAAAAGAAAAATCAATTTCCCAATTAACTATGGGCTTTGGATACTCTTAAAAATGACACCCATCTGGTCGCCAAGTTGATAAGGGGGGTGGAATCAAGATCAATCCTATTACGTTCTCCTGGAGGATGATCCCACCCCTTGCTATCTGAAAACCCTGACTGGTTTAGTCAATTTTGCTTTTCAAGAAGGGATTGTTTCCAAGCATGAAAAAGATTTTCTGGTCCCTAAAGAACCGAGATATGCCTTCTATTATCACCTGCCCAAAATCCATAAGGATCTCTCCAATCCCCCAGGCAGGACGATAATAGCAGGCATAGGGAGTTTGACTGATAATGCTTCTGCATATGTTGATTTTTATCTCCAAAAATACGTTGTAGGTCTAGAATCATATATCAGAGATTCATCCAATCTTCTGCAGAAACTAAGTGGTATCCAAACGACTGAGAACTTATTATGGATAACCTGTGATGTGCAGGCCCTGTACTCTAACATCCCCCATAATTTGGGAATTGAGTTGATTTCTAGTTTTATGGAAGATGATTGGTATATCCCACCATTAAAAAAAACCAATTCATTCTGCAATTAATTTTATTTATCCTTAAACACAATTATTTTTTGTTTCAATATGATTTTTATTTACAGGTAAACCAGGTTCACCCAGAGTTTTGCAAACCTATTTATGAGTTGCTTCGAACATCAATATATTTATCAATCCATAATCAAGGCGAATCTGGTATTCTATGGCAGGTATATAGATGATCTAATTTTTTTTATGGAATGGTTTGAGGGAGTTAGCTGAGGAATAATGTATAAAAAATATAAAATATAAAAAATATACCTGTGTCATACTTGTATAACAGATTTTTGAGACTTAGACAGAGGGAGACTTTTTGGAAAGCCACTACATCCTTTGGGACTCAATATGAATGTGAACCTGGCTGCTTTTTGAAATAATTCCCGGGTTTCTTCAGCTTGTGGATCTTTGACATCCCCTTTCATGTGAAATGACCTACTGTGGAATAATGTCCTGGTGGGGTACTTTTTTATATATGAACTTTTTGAGTAGTATGATTATGTTTGATTTTTTATCAACTATTTTGTGGTTTATTTTTATATATTACATAATTATCATTTTATATTATACATTTGTCAATGATATTTGCTGTTCTGTTATTTTCCATGTTGAATAGCATCAAGTGATTGGGTCATGATGATCTTATATATATATTTATATATATATTTTATATTTATTTTTTTACATTTTTTTATATATATATTTTTTATATATATTATTTTTTATCATCATTTTTTTGTTTCACATATTTTAGCCTTTTCATCTATTCCACTTATTTAATACACAACTATTTCTAATTTCTGATCTTAATTTTATATATATCCTATTTTTCCCCCTTTTTTCTTTTTTTTCGGGGACAACATGATAGATAGATCAGTGGTGGTCATTACTATGTTATCACTTTCACACACATCACTTCTACACATATCGCTCATATCCCCTATTTAGTTTAAGGTATTACCTACACATTAGCATAGGTATCATCTATCACTCCTATAGCGCCCTTATCTACTGCGCACATATCCCCTAATTAGTTTCAGGTATTACCCACTCATTAGCATTGCTATTATCTTTCACTTCAATAGCGTCTTTATCTATTTAATTTAACACCCTGCACACCCTTATTTCTAATATATTTGTATCCTATCAGATTATTATTATTATTGTGTTTTCACTCACATATCTAGTACATATTTCCTAATATGACCAACATACTTCTTTGTACTTATTGTTACTTTGATACAAACTTTTTAGTATTTATTGTCACTTTGCTACATGCACTAGGATTGCGCTTCTTTAGATCATTCTCTATATACATACACACTATTTGATATATCTTATTTATTATTTTTATATGTTTTTTTCCGGTTCGTTTTTTATTAGTATATGCCTCTAATCGCTAGCATTTTATAGTATCTCATCATTGCCCTATCTAATTAATGTGATTTATATTTGGATAGCATTTTTTATAGTATATCATCATTGCCCTATCTAATTGATGCAATTTATATTTGGATACTCTACATGAGGTTTTGGTCGGATGTATATACATGTCACATATATTTTATTCTATATTTGTTCGTAAGTAGTATTGTTAATTCCGGTCTATTCCACACTTACATGTGCACCTGATGACTTGATTGGTAGTTTTGTTATCTTCCTGGCCCTGTTGGGTATGGTGCATTGGTGGGTGGGTGATATTTTGGAGTTTTGATTGGTTTGTTGTACATTTAAATAGAGCAAGGTTTTCACATTGCCATACAGCCTGATGAAACAGCAAGCAGTGCAGAGAAACGCGTTGCTGTGCAACTTTATGATTTTAAATTTGTTTAAGAAATCTTTTTACCTTCATACCTGCTCCATTCAATTTGCCTTTCGTTTTGCTGTTTTGACGGTGAATTGCATTACAAGCCTGTATCACGTAGACCTATCGTAGGTGCTACTTTCACACTATATCAGTGTTATATTGTGTGTGTTTTTTAATCTAATCCATGCATCATTCATTTTTCAAAGAAAATTATGCAAATTATGCAAAATCACATATGAAAGAAACAAAAATTATTAAAATAGCGTTTAACATTCTAACAATGTAAAAATGTTCCCAAACTCAACAAACAATAAGCTACATTTGACAAAATAGTATTTGTTTGATGAGCAATAATTAAAAAAAAATCATTTTACTAATTCTGGTTAATCTGTCATTATGTTTTCTGTATATCATATGTGTTGTTTATATAGTTAGTGAAATAAGTGTTTTACTATATTAAATATTGTTCTCAAAAATATTTTTAATTTCACTTTAATACATTATCTTATAGACACTTACTGTTGATGTATATTGAATAATTTTCTGCTAAAAATGTATTGATTTAATTAAAAAAAATAAGTGCTCATGACTTTTTTTTTATCACAAACTGCTGAAACAAAAAAATCTATAAACCACAAGTCTCTATGCTACAAAGTGATATGTATTATTCTTTGAGGTTTCACACTATCTAGTCAATAATATTCCATTAGTAATGGACAAACTGTCAAAATGACCTGCTGCCCTCTTAGTTCTGTAGAGACTTGGCCTTAGTCGTCCATATTAATATAAATTTTAGCCTCCTTGTCTGGCGCTATAATTCTCCATCCATTAGTCTCGCATTTCTTTCTTATCAGCTTGTACTATTGATTTTAAAGAATATATACAGTCAATTTGCACACATACGGATACAAAGGTCATCTCAGGACACACGTTTGTAGCTTCTGTTATATGTCCATGGGGTAATATTTATTAATGATTTTTAAGTCATTTCTTTTTTACAAGATATCAAGAGGAATATCTATTTAAATATACACCCACCAACTGCTTTCATTTTCTGAGTATTATCTTTCTCATTTTTCTAACAATAAAAAAATATTTGATCACACATATTTTTAGATCTGAAAATAGAATTTATTGTTTTTAAAGAAATCTACCAATTGTCATGTTATAGTAATACAAAAAGGATCATATTGTATCTAAAAAGGTTATACATATGCAATTAAGTATTTTTATATTACATATATTACATGACTGTTATTATTATAAAAATAACCAGAAATGTATAAATATAAAAGTTAATGGATTTGATCATTCTTTGACCGAACACCAGGTGCTATAGCATTCCAATATATGTATACTAGTCCTAAAGCCCGTTCACACGGGCCATTTTTTGCAGTACAGTGGTCCCACCCCTGGCGTTCTCTCCCTCCCACTCTCTTTTGCTTTCTCTCTCTCCCCCCTCTCTTTTGCGCTCTCTCCCCCTCTCTCCATCCCCCCCTCTCTCTCTCTCTCGCTCCCCTCTCTCCCCCCTCTCTCTCTCTCTTTCTCTCTCTCCCCCCTTTCTCTCTCTCTCTCTCCTCTCTCTCTCTCCCCTCTCTCTATCTCACCCCTCTCTCTCTCTCCCCTCTCTCTCTCCCCTCTCTCTCTCCCCTCTCTCTATCTCCCCTCTATCTCTCTCTCCCCCCCTCTCTCTCTCGCCTCTCTCTTTCTCTCTCCCCTCTCTCTGTCTCTCTCTCTCCCCTCTATCTCTCTCCCCTCTATCTCTCTCTCTGTCCCCCCCCTCTCTCTCTCTCTCTCCCCCCTCTCTCTCTCTCCCCTCTCTCTCTCTCCCTCCCCTCTCTCCCTCCCTCTCTCCCCCCCTCCCCCCTCTCTCTCTCTCTCTCTCTCTCTCCCCCTCTCTTTCTCTCTCCCCCTCTCTCTCTCCCCCCCCTCTCTCTCTCTCTCCCCCCCTCTCTCTCTCTCTCTCTCCCCCCCCTCTCTCTCTCCCCTCTCTCTCTCTCCCCCTCTCTCTCTCTCCCCCTCTTCTCTCTCTCTTTCTCCCCCCCCTCTCTCTCTCTCTCTCCCCCCTCTGTCTCTCCTCTCTCTCTCTTGCCCCTCTATCTCTCCCCCCCTCTCTCTCTCCCCCCTCTCTCTCCCCTCTCTCTCTCTCCCCTCTCTCTGTGTCTCTCCTCTCTCTCTATCTCTCTCCCCTCTCTCTCTCCCCTCCCCCCTCTCTCTCTCTCCCCCTCTCTCTCTCATTCTCTCTCTCCTCTCTCTCTCTCTCCCTCTCCCCCCTCTCTCTCTGTCTCTCTCTCTCCCGCTCCCCCCTCTCTCTTTCCCCTCTCTCTCTCCCCCTTTAACTCCCCCCTCTTTCTCCCCCCTCTCTCTCCCCACATCTCCCCCCCTCTCTCCACATCTCCCCCCTCTCCCCCCTCTCTCCACATCTCCCCCCTCTCTCCACATCTCCCCACATCTCTCCCCTTTCTCCACATCTCCCCCCTCTCTCCACATCTCCCCCCTCTCCACATCTCCCCCTCCCTCACTCCACATCTCCCCCCTCTCTCCACATCTCCCCCCTCTCTCCACATCTCCCCACATCTCTCCCCTCTCTCCACATCTCCCCCCTCACTCCACATCTCCCCCCTCACTCCACATCTCCCCACATCTCTCCACATCTCCCCCCTCACTCCACATCTCCCCCCTCTCCCCACATCCCTCCACCCTCTCTTGAGCTGTTTGAGCTCTCTTCACGGGCCTTCACGCTAGGCTCCGCCCCCTTCACGGGCCTTCGCGTTAGGCCCCGCCCCTTCACGCTCGGCCACGCCCACTTTTGCTCGGCGCAGTCGGCAGAACAGGTAGGGACTTAGGCCAGTGTGTTTGTCCGCGTGCTGTCTCTACTGCGCATGACAGCTTCGGACAAACATACTTGGACTTTTATAGTATAGGATATATACACATATGCTTTAATTAATATTCTATATGTAATGGAAAGGTATATTGAGTAATCAAGTTCATTAGACTGTGAAAAAAAAAGTTTTAATGCTTAAAGGGATAGTAAAGTCCAAATTAAACTTTCTTGATTCATGATTCATGCATGAAAGTTTAAAGAACTTTCTAATTTACTTTTATCATCAAATTTGCTTTGTTCTCTTGGTATTCTTAGTTGAAAGCTAAACCTAGGTAAGCTTATATGCTAACGTGTAACGTGCATGCTCTGAATGCATTTGACAGTTTTTCACAGCTAGAGGGAGTGAGTTCATATGTTTCATATAAATAGCATTGTGCTCATGCACGTGGAGTTATTTAAGAGTCAGCACTAATTGCCTGAAATGCAGGTCTGTCAAAAGAACTGAGATAAGGAGGCAGTCCGCAGAAGCTTATATACACGGTAATTACAGAGGTAAAAAGTATATTTCTTTAAAAGTATTGGATATGCAAAACTGGGGATGGTAAATAAAGGGATTATCTCTCTTTTTAAACAATAACATTGTTGGTGTTTACTATCCCTTTAAAAAACAAAAAATAAATAAATATTTTTGATGGACAAAATACCAAAAAAATATCAAAAATAATATCAATTATTCCTATGCTAATACTCATTTTAAAAAAACACCCCAAAATAAAAAACACTAATCTATAATAAACTACAGAGGACCCTTAAAAGGGCCTTTTGTAGGGCATTGCCCTAAATAAATTAGCTCTTTTTCTAATCAAAAATACAAAGACCCACTAACATTACAAACTCCAATCCCCCCAAACCCAAAAAATAAAAAAAAACTATCTAAAAAATCTAATCTACCCATTGCCCTGAAAAGGGCATTCTGCTCTTTTAAGAAATGCCCAAACCCTAATCTAAAAAAAAAAAAAAAAAAAAAGAACCTTAAAAAACACTAAAGGATCAGCCATTAGAATGAGAGTGTCAGGTTAGTTGAAGTCCTGAATCAGACCCGAATGCTAGAATGATAATTAACAACACACTAGCACACTGAGTATAAACCAGGACCTGACCCCACAACAGCCTCTCTGGAAAAGAATAATACAAGGTGAGATGTTACTTACATAATCCAAGTAATACCACAAAGATGCTTGATTGAAGATAAGGGGTCAGGATTAAACATAGTCAGGCAGGCAAGGATATGGCAACGTAAAATCCAGAAACAAGGTAGATTCAGATTAGAGAGAGATTATCTGATACGTGGTCAAGTAAGCAAAGTTCGTTAACAGTATATCAGGCAGTAACGTATACTCAGATTTGAAGGGGTTAAACAGAGACGTGGTCAAGCAAGCAAAGTTCGTTAACAGTAAATCAGACAGCAAAGTATCCTCAGGTTTGAAGGGGTTAAACAGAGACATGGTCAGGCAAGCAAAGTTTGTTAACAGTAGATCAGGCAGCAAAGTATCCTCAGGTTTGAAGGGGTTAAACAGAGACGCGGTCAGGCAAGCAAAGTTTGTTAACAGTAAATCAGACAGCAAAGTATCCTCAGGTTTGAAGGGGTTAAACAGAGACGTGGTCAGGCTAGCAAAGTTTGTTAACAGTAAATCAGGCAGCAAAGTATCATCAGGTTTGAAGGGTTTAAACAGAGACGTGGTCAGGCTAGCAAAGTTTGCTAACAGAATATCAGGCAACAAAGTATCAAAATGAGTACTCACAAAGCCACAGCAAGGAAAAAACAAAAGGGCATCAGGTGAAGGACAGGCCGGAATTTGAACCCAGAGTGATGGCAGCAGAATGGGACTGCTTCAGGGAGCGTGTCAGCAGAGTGAGACAGCTTCAGAGGCAAAGGATGTTGCTAAGCAACGCAGCAACAGAGCCTCAGAAGCGAGGAGCGTGACAGAGAGCTGCTTAAATCCTATTGGTTGATTTGAACAGCCAATATGATTTTAGCAGCCCTAATTCCAATTGGCTGATTTCAATTTTTCAGTCAATAGGAATGCAATGGTACCCCATTATAAAAGGGGTACCTTGCATTTCAATCCTCAGTGTGCGGTGGGGGCAGTCGCATGAAGATGACCTCCACGTCGGATTGATGGACTTCTGCCTGGCCCTCCGCCTTGGACCTCCGCCTTGGACCTCCGCATTGGACCTCCGACGCATCGACCACTCCCCCTCCAGAGGGTTGAAGCAGATGCCAGTCCTGTGATGGATGAAGATGGAGCCACCTGGATGAAGATGGAGTTGCCGGAATGAAGATCGTTCAATTAGGACTTCCGCAACTGTGAGTACCTAAGGAGGGGTTAGTGTTAGGTTTTTTAAAGGGTTTTTTGGGGTGGTTTTTTTTTAGATTAGGGATTGGGCATTTCATAAAAGAGCTGAATGCCCTTCTAAGGGCAATAAAAAGAGCTGATTAGGTTTTTTTAATAGTTTTTTTTTTAATTTATGGGTTTGGGGGGGTTTGTAATGTTAGTGGGTCTTTGTATTTTTGTTTAGAAAAAGAGCTGATTTCTTTAGGACAATGCTCTACAAAAGGCCCTTTTAAGGGCTATTGGTTGTTTATTATAGATCAGGTTTCTTTTATTTTGTTTTTGTTTTTTTTAAAATGGGTATTAGAATACGAATAATTGTTATTATTTTGGATAATTTGTTTGTTATTTTTTGTAATGCTTTTTTTTTCGTTTTGGGGTGTTTTTTTTTTTTTAGAATAGCCATTTTTTATTTTTAATGGGCAGCAAAAGAGTTGAATTCCCTTACAAATGCCTTTTTTAGGGCAATGGGTAGATTAGGTTTTACTTTATTTATATTTTATGGATTTGGGGGGTGGGGGTTTGTATACTATTAGAGGGGGTTGTTTTTCTTTTGTAGAAAAAGAGCTGATTTCTTTAGAGCAATGCCCTACAAAAGGCTCTTTTAAGGGCTTACAAAAGGTTCTTTTAAAGGTCTACAAAAGGCCCTTTTAAGGGCCCTTGGTAGTTTATTATAGATTAGGGTTTTTTATTTTGGGGTGTTTTTTTTTTTTAAAACAGGATATTAGAATAGGAATCATTTTTATTGTTTTGGATAATTTTGTTTGTTTTTTGTAATTTTAGTGTTTTTTTTTTTTTGTAATGGTAGGTTTTAGTGTAAGGCAGCTTAGGTTTTATTTCACAGGTAAGTTTGTATTTATTTTAACTAGGTAGTTAGTAAATAGTTAATAACTATTTACTAACTAGTCTACCTAGTTAAAATAAATACGTATCTGTGAAATAAAAATAAAACTTAAGCTAGCTACAATATAACTATTAGTTATATTGTAGCTAGCTTAGGTTTTATTTCACAGGTAAGTATGTATTTAGTTTTTTTTTTTTTTTAGTCTTTTATTGAGGTTTTGCATGAAATATAACAAACAATGCTAGCCAAATAATAGCATTGACAACAATTCAATGTGACAACAATACTTTTAACAAACCTCCATTTTATAATAACAATAGCTTATGTTGGTGGTTAATTATCTAACTTTTTTACTTTATTTTGGTTGCGATAAGCAAAAGGCATATGACAACTACACTATTGGCCACTTATGGGCACTGATTATAAGGGTACTTGTCAGCGGGTAAACACTGCTTAGAGAAGTGTAAATTAGGTGGGGTAGGCATATATTAACATTATTACGGTATTGATAATCTAAAATGAAAGGGGTAGTTCAAATATAAAAGCAAGTGCAATCAAATGTGCATATGTTCATGTTACAGTTGGGAAAGGATGGGTTAGTATAAAAACTATAACTCCACGAAGGAACTCACGCAATGTACTCTAAGCTCATTTAACGGTAAATGAGCTATAGGCAGAATATGTAAATAGGAATGCAAACATAACAGTGAGGCATTAGGAGATAGGAGACATTGTGATTCTAAAATGGGAGGTTCATTATAGTCAATTAAAAATCCCATTCAGGATTAGTATGTTAACTATTGAGGATAACAGAGTCTCCGTTAAAATAGTGAACTGGATTGGAGTTATATAATATTGTGATATACTAGTGAACCGGATTAGCAGATAATTCTAGTTCCCAAGCTTAAAAGGTCACATTTTAAAATGAACACATGGGGATCATGCTATACTGAATATAATAATGCTATGTCTACTCGTGTTGTCGGTAGACAACAAAAATATATAAGCTGTAGGAGCCAGATAAAGGGTACCTCACTATAAGTAATTCAAGAGCAGTCTCTGTAATAACTCCGATGCTGGTGATAAGTTAGTGGAACTGACATCTGCTGCTGCTAGAGACGTTTGTAAACTATACTTTAAGGGTAGCTTGAGGAAACTGTATGTACAGATATGGGGACTGAGGAATAAGTAAAACCAACGATAAATAGCAGTTAACTAGACAGATCTCAAAGTGAGTTAGCTATGCAAGGCCCCTTACAGCAATTCAAACAGGCAGTAATATAGATAGCTGATCATGTATAAAACAGAAACAATTCAGCAATGCTGGTGACTGGTATATATATTTAGTTTTATATAGGTATTATTTAGTTAATAATTGTAACTTTAATTTAGCTCTATTTTAAATATGCTAAAGTTAGGGCGTGTTAGGGTTAGGTTTAGGTTTAGGGTTTGATTTAGGGTTAGGTTTAGGGGTTAGTAGTTTAACTTAGGTTGTTGCGATGTGGGGGGCTGGTGGTTTAGAGGTTAATAGGCTTATTTAGGGGTAGTGATGTGGGAGGCCAGAGGTTTAGGGGCAATAACTTTATTTAGTAGCGGCGATATCGGGGAGCAGCAAAATAGGAATTAATATATTTATTATAGTGTGGGCAATGTTGGGGTGTGGGGGAATAGGGGTTAATAACTTTAGTATAGTGGCGACGATGTCGGGGAGTGGCGGAATAGGGGTTAATAAATTTTATTAATGGTGGCAATGTCGGGAGCAGCAGATTAGGGAGTTAATAACTTTAATATAGTATTTGCAATGCGGGAGGGCCTCGGTTTAGGGGTTAATAGGTAGTTTATGGGTGTTTAGTGTACTTTGTAACAGTTTAGTTAGAAGTTTTATGTAACAGTTTGGTTGCATAAAACTCATAACTACTGGTCTCAGATGGTGGTAAGGATCGTGTTGTTATAGGGTATAACACAAGCTTTTTAGCCTCCCTGCAAAACTCGTAATGGCAGCGCTATGGAAATCCCACACAAAAACGTAATTTTTTCGAGTGCGGGACTGACGTTGCGTTACAGGCTAAAAGTCTTGCGGTACAGCTATTCCGACAAGACTTGTAATGGCTGCGTTACTGTTTTAACGCTGAAATTACCATTTTTTCATCATTAAAACACGAATGCAAATCTTGTAATCTACCTGTGTGTTTATATATTCTGATAACATTAGCAGCTCCTTTGTTTGCAGGCTCAGCCCATTTTTATGGGCATGTCCTTGAGGACAACAGGAGATTCTTTTAATTAGCAAAATAAGCTATTTTCAATAAAAAAATAAACATACACTTAAAAATTTCCCATACATTTATTATTCTGCAGTAGGTATAACAAGTAATTTGGAACATTATCAGGAAAACACATTTTCCCTTTAAAAATGAAACAAACAAAAATAGTAATACATTTTACCATCGATTATCCTTAAGATCCAGTTGCAACCGATCTTATAAAGAATTGTTATGTACATTTAGTATTATTCTATAATCTTCAATAAGACTATCTGCATTTGAAAAGTAAAATGCTGCATTTAAATTACTTCTTTAACTTATATATAATTAATTACAATTAACACAAATAGATTTTGATTTCTACCCACATCATTTTTGTAGGAAGCATTTCTTCTTTTTAGAATTTTAGTAATTCAATAATGGCAACTTCCAAAGTGAGGGGTGTACTATTGTCCATATGTTGCTTTTGAAGGAAGTAGGTAGATTAAAACCTACTGCACTAGGATCCACGCATTTTGTAGAGGTCAAAATAACACAGTATTCTTTGTGAGCGTAAAACTGAGTACCAAGAGTCCATATTGCTTTGACATCGTATTGCTGATCACATGCATTTGCAAGGTGTATTTTTACCTTTTAGTAACTTTTGAACAGAAAGTGCTGCACTGTAATGAATGTAAAACAGATTTAAAAGCAGATCCGTTCACTCTGTGTTCTTTATGTTAAGCTAAGCAGGTGCTGATGTTTAATAAGCGTGCTCCACTCCAGGTGTGACATGTTATACTTTTACAGGTGTGCTTCCTTTTAAAGGCCACATGGATTTCTCTAAAATCATATAGATGAAAAATGCACAGTTTAAAACAAAGTCATAAATTCTCCCAAGTCAAACAGGAAAATAATAATTTACTGTTCAATAAACATTATTGTTATTTTTTTAAATAAAAAAACCAGATAATATATAGAATATAGAATGGCTAAAATAGGTACCCAAATGATCCCCCCTACAGCACCTATATGTAATCATAGAAAACTGGGGGCTTTCAATCATCCTAATCGGAGAGGTTAAATGCCAGTGGTCCTTAGACCGCTTTGCTACATAACTAGCGATTCAGGCATGAGTGAGCTGGGGCAAACAAACAAAACAACACTGACATTCTAAATCAATAAGGAAATACTTTTGCTGGAGATTTTTTTAACTAATTAATTTCTACACTTTGAAACTATTTACATTACTTTTATATCATTGTTAATGTTTTTGTGCATGCTCAGTTCACATGTTAGTAAACCTTGCTGTTTAATAGCTAAAAATAAAGTACACTAAGTCAAATAATCATTTTCATTTGTGATTGCAAATAATGCATTTTGAGGTTTAAACATTTTAATTATAAAAACAATAAAATGATATGAATGTATTAATTGCAAACATTATGGATTAATGTTATTGGTTAAAGGGACAGTCTACACCAGAATTTTTATTGTTTTAAAAGATAGATAATCCCTTTATTACCCATTCCCCAGTTTTGCATAACCAACACAGCTATATTAATATACTTTTAACCTCTGTGATTATCTTGTATCTAAGCCTCTGCAAACTGCCCCTTTATTTCAGTTCTTTTGACAGATTTGCAGTTTAGCCAATCAGTGCCTGCTCCCAGATAACTTCACGTGCATGAGCACAGTGTTATCTATATGAAACACATGAACTAACATCCTCTAGTGGTGTCTACTGTTAAAATGCATTCTGAAAAGAGGTGGCCTTCAAGGTCTAAGAAATTATATATATATTAGTAAATTATCATCAATACTGAATTAGCTGTATGGTTTTTCTTTCAATTTGGCCCTGAATCTTTTGCTTTCATCAATGACTGTCCATTATATCTTCAATGCAAAAATCTAGTTTGTTTTTTTGAGTTATGTCATTTTTAATAGCTTTTAAATCAAAGTAAAAAACTTAAAGGAGCATTAAACACTGTTAGATTATAATATAAAATGTTTAATTATATTTCGTAGAACAACTTTGCAATATACTTTCATTTTTTATTTTGTCAATTTACCTGTACTTAAAGGAATACTAAACCCAAATTTTTTATTTCATGATTCAGACATAGCAGGCAATTATTTTAAGCAACTTTCTAATTTACTCCTATTATCAATTTTTTTTCATTCTCTTGTTATCTTTATTTAAAAAGCAGGAATGTAAAGCTTAGGAGACGGCCCATTTTTAGTTCAGAACCTGGGTTACACTTGCTTATTGGTGGCTAAATGTCAGTCACCAATAAGCAAGCACTATATGGTGCTGAACCCAAACTAGGCCAGGTCCTACGTTTTAAATTCTTGCTTTTTAAACAAAGATTGCAATAGAATGAGGAAAATTGCTTAAAATTGCATGCTCTATCTGAATCATAAAAGAAAAAAAAAGGGTTTAGTAGCCCTTTAAATTATGACATCTGTGGGCTTTCCAATTCCTATTAAAGGGACAGTCAACACCAGAATTGTTGTTGTTTTAAAAGATAGATAATCCCTTAATTACCCATTTCCCAGTTTTGCATAACCAACACAGTTATAACAATACACGTTTTACCTCTGTAATTACCTTGTACCTAAGCCTCTGCAGACTGCCCCCTTTTTTCAGTTCTTTTGACAGACTTGCATTTTAGCCAATCAGTGCTCACACCTCGGTAAATGCATGTGCATGAGCTCAATGTTATCTACATGAAACATAGATAATTCAAGGTCTAAGAAATTAGCATATGAACCTCCTAGGTTTAGCTTTCAACTAAGAATACCAAGAGAACAAAGCAAAATCGGTGATAAAAGTAAATTGGAAAGTTGTTTAAAATTACATGCCCTATTTGAATCATGAAAGTTGTTTTTGAACTTGACTCTCCCTTTAGTATTGTAAATGCAAACTCCAGACTTAGGAGTGTTATATTCCACACCATCATTGGTTGCAAACTCTAGAGATCCATTTATAGCTGGTCCTAATTGGTTATGAAGAAGAAGAAGCCTGTATACAACATGACAGCACCCATTGCTAATTATAAATGCTTATTGCTACCATGCTTTGTTTTGAATGCCTAATTATATCAAGTATTTATTTAATGTTGAATATATCTTGCTCTACAATATATTACTGTATGAATACAAACATTTTAGAATGGGTCTTGTGTGTACTTGAGATAACATAAACACTTTTGGAAAATCCAAGTGGGCTCTTTTTTCAAAGCTAAATATTATTTGTTTTTAATAGGAAGCACATTTAAACCAAGCTGAAACTGCACAAATGATACTGAAATATTTGTTAAATATTTAAAAAGCTGTTTTAAAAAAAACAGGCTAAAAAACATAATTTATGTAAGAACTTACCTGATAAATTCATTTCTTTCATATTGGCAAGAGTCCATGAGCTAGTGACATATGGGATATACAATACAACCAGGAGGGGCAAAGTTTCCCAAACCTCAAAATGCCTATAAATACACCCCTCACCACACCCACAATTCAGTTTAACAAATAGCCAAGAAGTGGAGTGATAAGAAAGGAGCGAAAGCATCAACAAGGAATTGGAATAATTGTGCTTTATACAAAAAAATCATAACCACCATAAAAAGGGTGGACTCTTGCCAATATGAAAGAAATGAATTTATCAGGTAAATTCTTACATAAATTATGTTTTCTTTCATGTAATTGGCAAGAGTCCATGAGCTAATGACGTATGGGATAGCAAATACCCAAGATGTGGAACTCCACACAAGAGTCACTAGAGAGGGAGGGATAAAAATAAAGACAGCCAATTCCGCTGAAAAATTAATCCACAACCCAAATCAAAAGTTTTAATCTTATAATGAAAAAAACTGAAAATATAAGCAGAGGAATCAAACTGAAACAGCTGCTTAAAGTACTTTTATACCAAAAACTGCTTCTGAAGAAGAAAAAACATCAAAATGGTAGAATTTAGTAAACGTATTCAAAGAAGATCAAGTTGCTGCTTTGCAAATCTGATCAACAGAAGCTTCATTCTTAAAAGCCCAGGAAGTAGAAACTGACCTAGTAGAATGAGCTGTAATCCTCTGAGGTGGGGATTAACCTGACTCCAAGTAAGCATGATGAAACAAAAGCTTTAACCAAGATACCAAAGAAATGGCAGAAGCCTTCTGACCTTTCCTAGAACCAGAAAAGATAACAAATAGACTAGAAGTATTCCTGAAATCTTTAGTAGCTTCAACATAAAATTTCAAAGCTCTTACCACATCCAAAGAATGCAATGATCTCTCCTTAGAATTCTTAGGATTAGGACACAAAGAAGGGACAAAAAATTCTCTACTAATGTTGTTGGAGTTCACAACTTTAGGTAAAAATTTAAACGAAGTCCGCAAAACCGCATTATCCTGATGAAAAATCAGAAAATGAGACTCACAAGAAAGAGCAGATAAATCAGAAACTCTTCTAGCAGAAGAGATGGCCAAAAGGAACAATACTTTCCAAGAAAGTAATTTAATGTCCAGAGAATGCATAGGCTCAACCAGAGGAACCTGTAAAGCCTTCAAAACCAAATTAAGACTCAGAGGAGGAGAAATTGATTCAATGACAGGCTTGATACGAACCAAAGCCTATACAAAAACAATGAATATCAGGAAGTTTAGCAATTTTTCTGTGGAACAGAACAGAAAGAGCAGAGATTTGTCCTTACAAAGAACTTGCAAACAAACCCTTATCTAAACCATCCTGAAGAAACTGTAAAATTCTAGGAATTCTAAAAGAATGCCAAGAGAATTTATGAGAAGAGCATCATGAGATGTAAGCCTTCCAAACTCGATAATACATCTTTCTAGATACAGATTTACGAGCCTGCAACATAATATTAATCACTGACTCAGAGAAACCTCTATGACTAAGCACTAAGCGTTCAATTTCCATATCATCAAATTTAATGATTTGAGATCCTGATGGAAAAACAAACCTTGAGATATAAGGTCTGGCCTTAATAGAAGTGGCCAAGGTTGGCAACTGGACATCTGAACAAGATCCACATTCCAAAACCTGTGCGGCCATGCAGGAGCCACCAGCAGCACAAAAAGATTGCTCCAGGATGATTTTGAAAATCACTCTTGGAAGAAGAACTAGAGGCGGAAAAATATTGGCAGGTTGATAACTCCAAGGAAGTGTCAATGCATCCACTGCTTCCGTCTGAGGATCCCTGGACCTGGATAGGTACCTGAGAAGTTTCTTGTTTAGATGAGATGCCATCAGATCTATTTCTGGAAGCCCCCACATCTGAACAAATTGAAAAAACACATCTGGGTGAAGAGACCACTCTTTCGGATGTAAGCTTTACGACTGAGAGAATCCGCTTCCCAATTATCTATACCTGGGATATGGACCGCAGAAATTAGACAGGAGCTGGATTCTGCCCAAGCAAGTATCCGAGATACTTCTTTCATAGCCTGAGGACTATGAGTCCCACCCTGTATGAGTCCCACCCTGATGATTGACATACGCCACAGTTGTCACATTGTCTGTCTGAAAACCAATAAACATCTCTCTCTTCAAAAGAAGCCAAAACTGAAGAGCTCTGAGAATCACACGGAGTTCCAAAATATTGATTGGCAAATCTCGCCTCTTGAGATTTCCAAACCCCTTGTGCTGTCAGAGATCCCTAGACAGCTTCCCAACCTAAAAGACTCGCATATGTTGTGATCACGGACCAGGTTGGATGAACCAAAGAGACCCGTAGAACTATACAATGGTGATCTAACCACGAAGACAGAGATAGTTGAATATTGGGATTCAATGATATTAAATGTGATATCCTAGAATAATGCCTGCACCATTAATTCAGCATTAAAAACTGGAGTGGTCTCAAATTAAAAATGAGCAAAGGGAATCGAGTCCGATGCTGCAGTCATGAGACCTAAAACTTCCATACATATAGCTACTGAAGGAAATAATAGAGACTGAAGGTTCCGACAAACTGAATCCAATATAAATTGTCTCTTGTCTGTTAGAAACAAAGAAATTGACACAATCTATCTGGAAACCTAAAAAAGGTGACCCTTGTCTGAGGAATCAAGGAACTTTTCTGGTAAAAAGTACCTCCAACCATGTTTTTGAAGAAACAACAGAAGTTGAATCATATGAGATTCTGCAGAATGAAAAGACTGAGCAGGTACCAAGATATCATCCAAATAAGCAAACACAGAGAACCTTTGAAAAGATTCCTAGAGCTGTTGCTAGGCCAGCAACAAATTGGTAATGCTTGTCCAACAAAAGAGAATTTCAGAAAATGAGGATAATCTGAATGGAACAGAATATGAAGATATTCTTTCTTTCTTTGAGACAATGAATAGTTCTGAATAAAACCCGAGACCCCATTCCTGAAACGGAACTGGTATGAATACCCCAGATAACTCTAGGTCTGAAACACACTTCAGGAAAGTCTGAGCCTTTACTGGGATTGCTGGAATATGTGAGAGGGATAAAGACTTCTCACAGGCGGTCTTACTCTGAATCCTATTCTGTACCCAATCTAAGGAATTTGGAGCAAATTGAACCAAACAACTTTAGAAAAATCTTAACCTGCCCCCTACCAGCTAAGATGGAAAAAGTGCTGCACCTTCATGCGAATTTGGGGGCTGGCTTTGATCTCTTAAATAGCTTGAATTCATTCCATTTTGAAGAAGGCTTCCAATTAGAAACATATTACTTGGGGAAGAATTAGGTTTCTGTTCCTTATTAAGAACAAAAATGGAAATAAAGCTTAAGATTTACCCTTAGAACTTAAAGGGACACTGAACCCAATTTTTTTATTTTGTAATTCAGATAGAGCATGCAATTTTAAGTAACTTTCTAATTTACTCCTATTATCAATTTTTCTTCGTTCTCTTGCTATCATTATTTGAAAAAGAAGGCATTTAAGCTTTTTTTTGGTTTCAGTACTCTGGACAGCACTTTTTTTATTGGTGGATGAATTTATCCACCAATCAGCAAGGACAACCCAGGTTGTTCACCAAAAATGGGCCGGCATCTAAACTTACATTCTTGCATTTCAAATAAAGATACCAAGAGAATGAAGAAAATTTGATAATAGGAGTAAATTAGAAAGTTGCTTAAAATTTCATGCTCAGTCTGAATCACAAAAGAAAATGTTTGGGTACAGTGTCCCTTTAATCTTGAGGCAAAAAACTCCCTTCCCCACAGAAACAGTTGAAAGTATTGAATCCAACTGTGAACCAAATAATTTATTACCTTGGAAGGAAAGAAAATAGGAATCTGGATTTAGAAATCAAATCAGCATTCCAAGATTTAGGCCACAAAGTTCCTCTAGCTAAAATAGCTAAAGACATAGATTCAACCTCAATTTTGATAATATAAAAAAATTGAATCACAAATGAAAATTATTAGCATGTTAACAATGCTAAACAAATCATAATCCGGTACTTGTTGCACTAAAGTTTCCAACTAAAAAAAGGTGAAACAGCTGCAACATCAGCCAAAGAAATTGCAGGCCTAAGAAAAGGATCTGAAATAAATTAATTTTCCTTAGATAAGATACAAGTTTCCCATCTGAAGGATCTTTAAAATAAATACTATTTTCCATAGGAATAGTAGTACATTAGCAAGAGTAGAGATAGCCCCATTAACTTTGGGGATCTTTTCCCAAAACTCCAAACTTCTGACAAAGGATACAATTTTTTAAAAACCTTAAAGAAGGAATAAAAGAAGTACCAGGCCTATTCCATTCCCTAGTATTAGGAACTGGAAAAAACCTCAGAAGTAACCACAGGAGGTTAATAAACATAATTTAAATGATAGCTAGCCTTAACATCAAGAGGACTAGTCTCCTCAATATCCAATATAATCAACACCTTTTCAACAAAGAACAAATGTACTCCATTTAAAAATAAAAAAGTAGATTTGTTAGTGTTAATATCTGATGAAGGATACTCTGAATCAGATAAATCCTCATCAGAGAAGGATAATTCAGTATGTTGTCGGTCATTTGAAAATTCAGCAACTAAAAAGAGAAGTTTTAAAAAAGACCTTTACATTTTATTAGAAGGCGGGATGGCAGACAAAGCCTTCTGAATAGAATCAGAAAAATATTCTTATAAATTCCCAGGTACATCTAGTACATTAGATGTTAAAATAATAGCAACAGACAATGCATTAATACTGATGGACATTTTCTCTGCATGTAAAAGTTTATCATGATAACTTATTACAAACCATAGCTAAAGATAAAAATTAATAACATTAAAATAAATTAACTTAGCTTTGGTTGGACTGATATCAGTCAGCAGGAATCCAACAGTGTTTTCTGATACATGAACAGTTTTGAGATATCTTGCAAATGTAAGAGAAAAAAAAACATATAAAGCAAAATATCAATTTCCTTATATGACAGTTTCAGGAATGGGAAGAAATGCAAAACAAAATAAGCCTCTGGAAACCAGAAGCAAAAAGAAATTAATTCTTAAATAATGTCAAAAGTTTGGCGCCAAGTATGACGCCCACAACTGACAAAAATATTTTTTGCCTCCAAAAACGTCTGCAACAAACACGTGCGTCATAGATGACGCAACCACGTGAAAAAACTCGGCACCAACTAAGACGCCGGAAAAGACGAAGTTACGTCCAGAAAACATAATTCTTGCATCAAGAATGACGCAATAAATTATAGCATTTCATGCTCCCGCGAGCCTAACAGCCCGCAATTTAGAAAGAGAGTCAATTTGAAAAATTTCAGGTAAGAATTTTTTTTTTTTTTTAATATGCATTTCCCAAATATGAAACTGACAGTCTGCAAAAAGGAAATATACTGATAACCTGAATCATGGCAAATATAAATACAAACATATATTTAGAACTTTAAATATAAAGTACCAAACCATAGCTGAGAGTGTCTTAAATAAAAGAAACATACTTACCAAAAGACACTCATCTACATAAAGTAGATAGCCAAACCAGTACTGAAATGAGAATCAGTAGAGGTAATGGTATATAAGAGAGTATATCGTCGATCTGAAAAGGGAGGTAGGAGATGAATCTTTACGACTGATAACAGAGAACCTATGAAATAGATTCCCGTGAGGAAAACCATTGCATTCAATAGGTGATACTCCCTTCACATCCCTCTGTCATTCACTGCTCTCTGAGAGGAACCGGGCTTCAAAAGATCTGAGAAGCACATATCAACGTAGAATCTAGCACAAACTTACTTCACCACCTCCATAGGAGGCAAAGTTTGTAAAACTGAATTGTGGGTGTGGTGAGGGGTGTATTTATAGGCATTTTGAGGTTTGGGAAACTTTGCCCCTCCTGGTAGGATTGTATATCCCATACGTCACTAGCTCATGGACTCTTGCCAATTACATGAAAGAAAGGTCAATTTGTTTAAATGCTGCTCTTTCATGTAAATGGCAGAAAACTTTGAATGCAATATCTCTTAAAAAAATAGTCTAGTCAAAATTAAACTTTCATGATTCAGATAGAGCATGCAATTTTTAAGCAACTTTCTAGTTTATTCCTATTAACAATTTTTCTTTGTTCTCTTGCTATCTTTATTTGAATGTAAAATTGGAGCCGGCCCATTTTTGGTTCAGCACCTGGGTAGCGCTTGCTGATTGGTGGCTACATTTAGACACCAATCAGGTAGTGCTACCCAGGTGCTGAACAAAAAATGGGCCCACTCATATGTCTACATTCTTGCTTTTTCAAATAAAGACAGCAAGAGAACGAAGGAAATTTGATAACACTAGTAAATTAGAAAGTTGCTTAAAATTGAATGCTCTAACTGAATCATGAAAGTTTAATTTTGACTAGTCTATCCCTTTAAGAACTCCTTTGAAAGAATGGCTTAAAAAGTGAATCAGTAATTTAAATGACTAAAGAATCAAATACATTTCTCTATGCATCTTAATAAGTTATATCAAAATAAAGTATCTGGGGAATTTATGCAATACATTTTATATAGCTTGCAAAGTAGTAGAAACTGTTGTCTTCACAGAAAATGTTGCCAGCATGTAGCATTATAAAGTAGCTAAGTAGGGGCAGTGCAATACTTTCTAGTTTTATAACATTTATCTGCTATGCAAAGCACAAATTAATTGCATAATTTATTATACATTTATTATATTCTGATAGAGCATGTGATTTTAAACAACCTTTAAAATTTACTTCTATCAGTTTTTCTTCTTTCTCTTGGAATCTTGTTGAAAAGCAGGAACATAAGCTTAGGAGCCGGCCCATTTCTGAAGCCCTATATGGCCGCAGTTTTTCAAGAAAGTGAACCATTTGCAAGAACACTAGACGGCAGCGCTATTTCCTGCCAAGTAGTGCTCCTTATGCCTACTTAGATATCTCTTCAATCATGGGAACAAAGCAAATTTTATAATATAAGTAAACTGGAATATTTTTAAAAACAGTATGCTCTGTCTGAATCAAAAAAGAAAATTGTTGGGTTTCATATCACTTTAAATGTGGCTAATATTTTTGCCAGGTGGTCAGTAAAATTAGCCTAGTGGTGCCCCCTTTAAAAAGGTACTGGGAAGCATCTAAATATAGTTTTAAATTTAGTTTTATGTAGCTCATTTTGATGTCAAGCCTTATCTTAGTTTCTATTTTTCAGATAATAAAAAATATACATAAGAAAAACAAGTTATGCATTAAAGCTATTTCCAATGTAATTTGAAATGAGGCTCATACTTAATTTTAGAATATATGATATTGATTGCAATCATAAAGAATGTGCAACTTGCACTCAAATGCAGGAAATATGGCTGCAAATATTTTTTAAGTGTTAATCTACATTAATAAACATACCTATCTGTGCAAAAAAATATTGTTATTTTTATCAAAGGCATGTCCTAGCTAAAAGAGCTAAATGCTATCCTGTTGTATCAATATGATGTGAGTTCTTAAGTATAGATTTATATCTTAGCACTTAAAATGCAGTTAAATTGTCAAACAGATCATTAAGATGATTTATAAGTTCCAGCTTTGGGGAAATGCTCTTATGTAGGGCTGAATGCAAATACGAAAGAACTGTGCAATGCATTTCTAAAAAAAAATCCATAGTAAAAATAAATTGTATGTTGTTTGTAAATCTATTTCTTCACTGGCTTGTTCACTTTAAATTATTAAAAATATTATTATTATTACTACTACTAATAATAATAATAATAATAATAATAATAACAATAACACCAATTATTTGTTAATAATAACACCAATTGATTTTATAAACATTAGGGCATAAACTAAAAAATTATGAAAGATTCAAAATATGAGGTGGTGTTTAAATTTCTATGATTAGGTTAAAACTCAATTTTTTTTAAATAATAATAATTCTTATTATTATTAAAAATATTTTAAATATTCAAAAGTCAAATCAACCCCTAATTCCTTCTTTTGATGTAGCAAATCAAACCTTTTCATGCTGGGCTCTGCCATTCTTCAGTCTCACTTTAGGATATAAGCTGTTTGACTCAAGTGAAACATTAGTTTACATTCTGGGAGGAAACATTAAAAAAAATATGGCTGTTGGAGGAAAACACTTAAAGCATTACTGCAAATGAATAAATCTATCAATCAATCAAATGATTTTTTACATGAAAAATAG
Organism: Bombina bombina; assembly: GCF_027579735.1. NCBI lineage: Eukaryota > Metazoa > Chordata > Amphibia > Anura > Bombinatoridae > Bombina > Bombina bombina. Next base: position 1,322,346,724 of record NC_069500.1, read on the forward strand.
AAAATGTGAGATTTCCATGACAGTTTAGCAAAATAAAATGGGTTTGCATAAGCTTTGTAGTTTTAATTGGTTATTGGTAACTTAATTTAACCTAATTATAGGCATGATATAATATTTATACTGTAAATACACAAATATACTTATCCACACATTTATTTACATATTTATTTTCTTGAATAGTGATAACCTTTCTCTTCTAAACTGCACTTTTTCAAAATAATATATAGTGTAAAATAAAAACCTTTTTTTTTCAACAATCTCATATGTTTATGCTAAGTATCTGTTATTTTACTGAGTTAGGTTTTGTTAATGTGTTAATAAAATACTTTTTGTTTTTATATATATATATATTTTTATATATATATATATATATATATATATATATATATATATATATATATATATATATATATATATATATATATATATTATTGCATACACTGAGTTTCAACTATGATAAAATTATTTGAGGTTGTTACATAGAAAGAACTGATAAATATTGCAATATTCTCCCAGCAAGGAATAATCATTTATGGGGATACAGTACTGTGGATGTCATCAAATAAGGTTTTGCTAAACCATTGTATTACAATTTTTAAATGGATGTTCCTGTGCAGAAACAATATGTATTTTTCAGGTTTGTCGATGCTGTTCCCTGTTCACTTATTCAGATGTAGACGGTGTAATTAATCAGCTAGTTAGTATTTTTACAGTGCAAAATAATAGAAAATCAAATTTTTTGATAAAATAAAAAACAAATTGTTCTTGTGTTTTTTTTTTTCATGAGAGAGCATATAATTGTAGCTTTTTCATGTGCATAATGTTCTCTGTCACAGTTCACTGATATACTGTATCTACATGGTTGTCTGTGCAATATAACATGTGACACTTCCTTAAAGTGCAAAAACAGAACAAATATAGGCACTATAAAATGAGAAAGCAAGTCAGAGGTGGAGACTGGCAGCCATGTATGGCCATATTCTGAATTGCTCCAGTGTCCCAGTCAAGGGATAAGCTTATAAAAGCAGCCATAGCGCAATACTTCCTCCTTACAACTGGCACCCAAAGGCTTCTAACATGTTCTGCAACACTGGGTGAACGTAATAAAAATACCCTCTAACTGTGCACTAAGCTACAGGCATTGTAGTAGAATAAACGGCCACCATCTTTTTACTCTCTACTTGAATCCTCCTCTGGAGACTGAGGGCTCAATGATTGAAAGCTCTCTTGGCTGGCGAGATTATTAAAGAATGCTCGCCAGTCCTTCTATTTCCTAGTGGAATGATCTAAAGCCTCTTTTTACCCTTAAAACAGGGTTTCTCGCTAAAGGGCGTATACTGCATTTTCATATGAAAAGCGCACAATAAAATTTGTATTTTAAACATCATATAAACCAATCAAAAATGTTAAATTTGTATGTAAATTACAGAGGAATAAATCGTATTAAATATGCACAGCGTAAATCATAATTTTACTACACTGGAGGTGCAAAAAACACACAGAAATTCGTCCTTAAAAATACAAAATGTAGAGCGTAATTATTGTTTTTTCGTAAAATGGTCTGTACATGGGTGTTACATGGGCGTATATGAAATTGTCTCTCTAATTCCAGCTTAATTCAGTAAAGATTTTTTCTCGCCAACTAAAAGGTGGCAAGCTTTTCTCAAAACACTCAAAATACTTGATAGCTAGATAGATTGTAAGATGCTATAGGCAGAAAGCAGCATAATGTGATTTATAATTATATTGGCTGAAGGATTTGATTTTAAAGTGCAGCCCCTGCTTCCTGCTAACTTTGCTCTATGGAGCGAAAATTCCCTATCCATTGAGCTCCATTACTTTCAGTAGGAGCCATCTTACCACTCGCAGGGACTATCCCTTTTATGCGATCATTTCAGCAGGGCAGCCCCTGCGAGAATCGATGAGAAAAACTAGGTTGATCTTGTGAGCCCTGAATGTCTATGAGAAGAAGAGAACTCACTGAAAACTGTAAGCATCCTGTCTTCTGCAGAAAACTTTTTAATTGCAAATGTTTTTTTGATCTTTAACATTCAATTTTCTATGAGGCACCCAGCAAACCCCTATTCTACTAGGTAGTAAATTCTACAAAACACACAATTAAACTGCTGTGTTTAATGCAGAGCCTTAATTAGCAACTGCAATTGAATTATTTTTCAAAATAGTAAATAAGCTTCTAGGGCCCGATCCGATATGCAGCGTCGCCCGCAAAAGTCGGCAATGCCGAATTTTGCGCTGGTTTGGTATCCAATATACGGCGTAACATAGAAGTTACGCCCGTATATTTCTGCCTTCGCCCGTAGTTTTTTGGACCATAGGCAGGTATACCAAATCAGCGCAGTTTGGTATCCAATATACAGCGTAAGGACTTACGTGGTGAAAATGGAGAAATCTTACTCCATTTTCACCTCGCCACAAAATGCAGCCGTAGTAAGCCTTACGCTGTCTATTGGAGCCCCGTAGCTCCCTAAACTAGCTGCAAAATAAACCTAACACCTAACGCATGCGCATTGTCTATCTACCTGTCAACCGCGATCTGCTAAATAAAACCTAACACCTAACGCATGCGCAATGTCTATCTACCTGTCAACTGCGATCTGTTAAATAAAACCTAACACCTAACGCATGCGCAATGTCTATCTACCTGTCAACCGCGATCTGCTAAATAAAACCTAACACCTAACGCATGCGCAATGTCTATCTACCTGTCAACCGCGATCTGCTTAATAAAACCTAACACCTACACATGCGCAATGTCTATCTATACCACCCCCCAACATTACAACCCACCATCAGCCAATCAGATTCAAGTTCAATCCGATTGGCTGAACCATGGCGGCGGTGTAAGGGGCTCAGTTTAGGGGGTAGGTAAGATAGATGGCGGCGGGTAGGGGCTCAGTTTAGGGGGTAGGTAAGGTAGATGGCGGCGGGGTAGGGGCTCAGTTTAGGGGGTAGGTAAGGTAGATGGCGGCGGGGTAGGTGCTCACTTTAGGGGGTAGGTAAGGTAGATGGCGGCGGTGTAAGGGACTCACATTAGGGGATAGGTAAGGTAGCTTGCGACAGTGTAGGGGGATCACATTAGGGGGTTATAGATTTAATATAGCTGGCGGCGGGGTCCGAGAGCGGCGGTTTAGGGGTTAATACACTTTTATTGTTAGGATAGTGAGGGGGGATAGCGGATAGAGGGTTAGACATGTCGGGCTATGTTTAGGAGGCGTGTTAGACAGTACGGGGGATTTAATAACTTTAGTCAGGTTTTGACCTGATATCAGAGCGATATCAGGTTTTGACGTACGTTTGTGAGCAGGTTAAATTGTGTTGGTATTACAAGTTGAACGTAAATGTGATTTTGCTTTAGTCAGGTTTTGTAGGCGCCGGCAGTTTCTAAAGTGCCGTAAGTCACTGGCAACTCCAGAAATTTTTGCTTACACAGATTTCTGGACATCGCTGGTTTATCTGACTTACGGCACTTTAGCCTCTGACGGCCCCGTATATGGGATAGCTTGAGTTGCGAGCTGAAACTGCGGGCAATCTTTATCGGATCGCGCCCCTAATGTCTACAGAGGAGTTGATATAGCAATAGAAATAATAGACATTGCTCAAACAAGATTTTTAAAAACAGAATATATTTATTGAAACGTATAGGGCTAGATTATGAATGGAGCGTAAATGTGATTTAGTCAGGTTTTGTAGGCGCCGGCAGTTTCTAAAGTGCCGTAAGTCACTGGCAACTCCAGAAATTTTTGCTTACACAGATTTCTGGACATCGCTGGTTTATCTGACTTACGGCACTTTAGCCTCTGACGGCCCCGTATATGGGATAGCTTGAGTTGCGAGCTGAAACTGCGGGCAATCTTTATCGGATCGCGCCCCTAATGTCTACAGAGGAGTTGATATAGCAATAGAAATAATAGACATTGCTCAAACAAGATTTTTAAAAACAGAATATATTTATTGAAACATATAGGGCTAGATTATGAATGGAGCGCAAAAGTTTGCGTGCGCCAGAGCGATATCAGGTTTTGACGTACGTTTGTGAGCAGGTTAAATTGTGTTGGTATTACAAGTTGAACGTAAATGTGATTTTGCTTGTGCGCAATTCAAATTAACGCTTGTAGGGTTAGCGTGTCCTCAGAGCTGTGGTTAACTGTTTTGTGAAACAAAAATGGTCACAAAACACATCAGAAAATACACTACCTATGTGTATATATATATATATATATATATATATATATATATATATATATATACAGTATATGTATAGATATACTGTATATTATACTAAAACACCATCAGATATATATGGAAATATGTATTTATGAATAAATAGAACATATTCTGCTATGTGCAGAACATTCAAATGTAAAATATAAAAATTTCCATGTTGGGTTAAAGCATTTAAGCAGCTTTTAGGGGTTAAAGTTGGCAGGTGCGGGGTGTTAGAAAAAAAACGGCACTGAAAGTGCCTTTACATTGCAGTCTATGTGAAACTGTGTGTTCCCTGTAAATATACAAGAGCACAAAGTTTAAGACATATATAGAAATATATGTTGTGTTTGCTTTGCACCTAACTTGTAATACCAGTGCACATTTGGAGGGCAAATATAGCCCTTGCGAAAGTGATATTTTGCGCTCCACTTGTAATCTGGCCCATATTGTACAAAAAAATCATCACATATATGTAGAAATATGTGTTTATAAATAAATAGAACATATTCTGTTAAGTAAAGAGCATTGGAATATGAAAAGGTCATATTTTCAGGTCAGGTTAGCACAAATAAGAATATGCGACCATTGCCATCTATGGGGAATACATTAAATAAATACAATATTTTTATTTCAGATTTTTTAACTTTTTGGGTTACCGCTAGAGCAAAAACAGTTTGTTTTAAACTCGTAATACGAGCGCAAAAATCTTTCTTCTAGTGCAATTAACGCTCAAGCGGGAGCATTCCTTTGCGTTCCCCTCGTAATTTGGCCCTATATGTTTATATAAATATATTCTTTTTTTTAACAATATTGTTTGAGCTCTGTCTATTGTTTCTATCACTATTTACTCCATTTAAGCTTTTTTCCCCTTTTATTTTATTAAAAGACTAACAGCATTAACAACTATACTATATTGTACTTTATCTCCTTTTCTTGTGGTATCGCTACTAATTTGTATTTTAGGATTTGATAATTATTATTAATATTTATATCAATATTTCATATTTAATATTTTAATAATTCGCTTTTAGATTACTAATTCGCTTGTGCACAAAACTTTTAATATCAACTTGTAATACGCGCACTAACCTGCTCACGCAAAATCATTAATTCTAACTGTGTTTACTGTCGAGTGGGAGAACTAAATACCTCTCCACTTGTAATCTATCCCTCAGTATTTCAGCTCAGATACAGGCAGAAATGTAACAATATTGATTAAGAAAAGCTCTGGATCAAAGCTTTAAGAAATAAAAAAAATATATTAACCAAGAATATTAATAGAAAAAATGAAGACATTGAATAACAATGTTGTTCTCACATTTAAGGATTAGTCCCTAGTACAGCCATCTGAATATCTTACTCGTAACCTTAACAAAGTAACTATTCCAACTCTCTCCTTGTCGGAAGATAATTCCTTGACACTGTGAGAACAACTCAGGAAGTATCAAATTATATTAAATAAAAAACCAAAAGGAAAAGCTCCTGGCCCTGATAGTTTCACTGCTAAATACAATCACCTCTTTCTTGTCCTACTTTCTCTCCATCTACTTTTAAAACACCATTAAATACAGTAGAATTGCATAAATAACAAGTGCATAATAAAAAGACAATGCAATAACACTTATAATGAATTTCAAATATGCAGTTGATTCTTTTTCTGGTAAATGTTTCCCCCGTTTGTCAGCCGTTAGAGCACCATACTCTTTGGCACATAATTTAGTGTTACTGCTCTTGAATTGTATGCGACAAGTCCGGCCAATTCATGTGGGTTTGACACATATGTATGTTAGCTGCTATGATGAATACATAGAAAAAACTATCGGCTAGATTTAGAGTTTTGTCGGTAAGGACCCGCGTAGCTAACGCTGGCTTTTTTCTGGCCGCACCATAAAAATAACTCTGGTATTGAGAGTCCACAGAATGTCAGCGTTAGGCTCCAAAAAAGGAGCGTAGAGCATATTTAACGCAACTGCAACTCTCGATACCAGAGTTGCTTACGGACGCGGCCAGCCTCAAAAACGTGCTTGTGCACGATTCCCCCATAGGAAACAATGGGGCTGTTTGAGCTGAAAAAACACCTAACACCTGCAAAAAAGCCGCGTTCAGCTCCTAACGCAGCCCCATTGTTTGCTATGGGGAAACACTTCCTACGTCTGCACCTAACACTTTAACATGTACCCCGAGTCTAAACACCCCTAACCTTACACTTATTAACCCCTAATCTGCCGCCCCCGCTATCGCTGACCCCTGCATATTATTATTAACCCCTAATCTGCCGCTCCGTAAACCGCCGCTACTTACATTATCCCTATGTACCCCTAATCTGCTGCCCTAACATCGCCGACCCCTATATTATATTTATTAACCCCTAATCTGCCCCCCACAATGTCGCCTCCACCTACCTACACTTATTAACCCCTAATCTGACGACCGGACCGCACCGCTATTATTATAAAGTTATTAACCCCTAATCCGCCTCACTAACCCTATAATAAATAGTATTAACCCCTAATCTGCCCTCCCTAACATCGCCGACACCTAACTTCAATTATTAACCCCTAATCTGCCGACTGGAGCTCACCGCTATTCTAATAAATGTATTAACCCCTAAAGCTAAGTCGAACCCTAACACTAACACCCCCCTAAATTAAATATAATTTTAATCTAACGAAATTAATTAACTCTTATTAAATAAATTTTTCCTATTTAAAGATAAATACTTACCTGTAAAATAAATCCTAATATAGCTACAATATAAATTATAATTATATTATAGCTATTTTAGGAATAATATTTATTTTTCAGGTAACTTTGTATTTATTTTAACCAGGTACAATAGCTATTAAATAGTTAAGAACTATTTAATAGCTAAAATAGTTAAAATAATTACAAATTTACCTGTAAAATAAATCCTAACCTAAGTTACAATTAAACCTAACTCTACACTATCAATAAATAAATTAAATTAAATTCCTACAATTACCTACAATTAAACCTAACACTACACTATCAATAAATAAATTAAATACAATACCTACAAATAACTACAATGAAATAAACTATCTAAAGTACAAAAAATAAAAAAGAACTAAGTTACAAAAAATAAAAAAATATTTACAAACATAAGAAAAATATTACAACAATTTTAAACTAATTACACCTACTCTAAGCCCCCTAATATAATAACAAAGCCCCCCAAAATAAAAAAAATGCCCTACCCTATTCTAAATTACTAAAGTTCAAAGCTCTTTTACCTTACCAGCCCTGAACAGGGCCCTTTGTGGGGCATGCCCAAGAAGTTCAGCTCTTTTGCCTGTAAAAAAAAAAACATACAATACCCCCCCCACCAACATTACAACCCACCACCCACATACCCCTAATCTAACCCAAACCCCCCTTAAATAAACCTAAACCTAAGCCCCTGAAGATCTTCCTACCTTATCTTCACCATACCAGGTTCACCGATCGATCCAGAAGAGCTCCTCCGATGTCCTGATCCAAGCCCAAGCGGGGGGCTGAAGAGGTCCATGATCCGGCTGAAGTCATCATCCAAGCGGGAGCTGAAGAGGTCCATGATCCGGCTGAAGTCATCATCCAAGCGGGAGCTGAAGAGGTCCATGATCCAGCTGAAGTCTTCATCCAAGCGGGAGCTGAAGAGATCCATGATCCGGATGAAGTCTTCTATCAACGGCATCTTCAATCTTCTTTCTTCGGGAGCCATCATCTTCCATCCGACGCGGAACATCCTCTTCTCCCGACGCCTACTAGCCGAATGACGGTTCCTTTAAATGACGTCATCCAAGATGGCGTCCCTCGAATTCCGATTGGCTGATAGGATTCTATCAGCCAATCGGAATTAAGGTAGGAATATTCTGATTGGCTGATGGAATTAAATAGTTTTTTAAATATTTAATAGCTATAGTACCTGGTTAAAATAAATACAAAGTTACCTGTAAAATAAATATTAATCCTAAAATAGCTATAATATAATTATAATTTATATTGTAGCTATATTAGGATTTATTTTACAGGTAAGTATTTAGCTTTAAATAGGAATAATTTATTTAATTAGAGTTAATTAATTTCGTTAGATTAAAATTATATTTAACTTAGGGGGGTGTTAGTGTTAGGGTTAGACTTAGCTTTAGGGTTTAATACATTTATTAGAATAGCGGTGAGCTCCAGTCGGCAGATTAGGGGTTAATGATTGAAGTTAGGTGTCGGCGATGTTAGGGAGGGCATATTAGGGGTTAATACTATTTATTATAGAGTTAGTGAGGCGGATTAGGGGTTAATACATTTATTATAGTAGCGGTGCGGTCCGGTCGGCAGATTAGGGGTTAATAAGTGTAGGCAGGTGGAGGCGATGTTGAGGGGGGCAGATTAGGGGTTAATAAATATAATATAGGGGTCGGCGGTGTTAGGGGCAGCAGATTAGGGGTACATAAGTATAACGTAGGTGGCGGCGCTTTGCGGTCGGCAGATTAGGGGTTAATTATTGTAGGTAGCTGGCTGCGACGTTGTGGGGGCAGGTTAGGGGTTAATAAATATAATATAGGGGTCGGCGGTGTTAGGGGCAGCAGATTAGGGGTACATAAGTATAACGTAGGTGGTGGTCGGCAGATTAGGGGTTAAAAAAAATTAACCGAGTGGCGGCGATGTGGTGGGACCTCGGTTTAGGGGTACATAGGTAGTTTATGGGTGTTAGTGTACTTTAGAGTACAGTAGTTAAGAGCTTTATGAACCGGCGTTAGCCCAGAAAGCTCTTAACTACTGACTTTTTTCTGCGGCTGGAGTTTTGTCGTTAGATTTCTAACGCTCACTTCAGACACGACTCTAAATACTGGAGTTAGAAAAATCCCATTGAAAAGATAGGATACGCAATTGACGTAAGGGGATCTGCGGTATGGAAAAGTCGCGGCTGAAAAGTGAGCGTTAGACCCTTTTTTAATGACTCCAAATACCGGAGGTAGCCTAAAACCAGCGTTAGGAGCCTCTAACGCTGGTTTTCACGGCTACCGCCAACTCCAAATCTAGGCCTATTTGTGTTATATAGACATTGACCCTCTATCAAGCAGAGATATTTCTCTGATGGATAGATAAGGGAATGTCACTAGAGTTTATCACTCTTACTGCAAAAAGATAATCCTATCTGTTTTTCAACTTGAACCCATATCAGTGGGAAGCCAGGCAGATCTATATAACTGATTATTTAGTCCGTTAGTGGTTTTGATACTCATTTATTATGACTCCATGATACAGGTTAACAAAAGCAACACTGTGATTGCTATTCAGTTGATACTCCCTTATACATGCCACAATTGTTGCATACTGGAATACTAGTGATTTCATGGCACACCTGCCTGCAATATAATCATCGCTCTCAATAGAGAAAAGTATCTGGTGGACTTTTTATGCCGGAACAGTTGATAATCTAGGCATATTTACTGAATACAGTTGACAGTTTGTGAGCTACCTCTGATACTTGGCTGTAATTACTTAATAAAAGGTCAAAAGCAAGCAACACAGCCACTGTAAGCTGAGGATCAGCTACTACTTATTTGCACGATAATAATCAGATGTTTGCACCAATCACACTGGTATTATCATTTGTTTATTATAGCTAGCAGCCTTATTTGTCCACCCTCTTCATAGTCATCGTGTCATATCAACTCTCTCTAGTTGTTTGTTTTAATTACCCATCCCAGGTTTTTAACTCTTTATTTTTATGCGTTTTTCAATAAAAGTTATATTTTAATGTAATAGATAGCGACCCACCTTCTTATCCCTGTAGTATCCATATATTATGATTCAAACATGTGTCTGCAGCGAGTGCTTTTATGTGTATTCTTAAGTGGTCTTCTCCATTTTTCCACTTACCTGTATCACATGACAGTGATCAGCGAATCAAAGACTAGTATATGTATACCATGTGAACTTATGCACATGCTCAGTAGGAGCTGGAGCCTCAGAAAGTGTGCATATAAAAAGTCTGTGAAAAATTTGACTCTGTCTGAATCACGTTTAATTTTGACTTTCGTGTCCCTTTAACTTCTTTGATTAACGGACTGTATTTCCCCAAAAAACACACACCATCACCATGTTGCCTAAGCCAGGGAAAGCACCAGATTTTCCACAAGTTATGTTATCTAGCTACTTAGTGTAGGTGTTACAATTTAAGCTAAAATACTGACCAACTGCATCAATAAATGTCTGCCCAAGTTAACTAACTAAGAAGGACCAGGCTGGATGCATACCTAGCAGAGAAGCCAGGGACAATACAATCAAAGTAATACAGCTGATAATATGTTCCCAATTATTCACTACCCAATTGCTACTTCTATCCTTGGATACAGCTTTTGACAGAGGGAACTGGAACCTTATGTCCGCTACCTTGTCAAATTTCAACTTCAGTGACACATTTTTACATTAATTCTAACATTTTTTTTTTTTTAAATATTTTATTTTCCAGCTCAGAGGTTTAAATAAAACGTGTATTTGATACAATCATACTTTTAGTTACACAATATTTTTAAAGCAGGTGATTGCCAAAACAGGTAATTGCTGAAAGCGATATTGTCAATAACAATCGCTCAAGATACTTGATACTCGTGTCTTTCTTCAGATTCAAATCTAATTAACAAACCTCTAAGATTTTTAAGTTAATATCTAACCTATTAAACCTTACAAACATTTCAACAATTCAACATAATAACACATATATCACAGCAATGCCCCTAAAGACACCCCCCTTCCCTCCTTACTCTACTGTTGATCAGCTGTAAACTTCTGGTCCTTTATTAGTCAAAATCTAATAACCAATCTCCTCTCAGCCTAGCATTCAATATACATTCTGTGTTTCGTATTGGAAACAATAGTTGCACTTGTACCTGCTGGGGTAATGTGTGTATAAAGCCTTCCCACTTGCTCATGAAACTATGTGTCCTGTCCATCATATCTCCCACGGAATCGTATAATTCAATAGTCATTTGGTGAAGAAGGGAATTCTTAAGCTTAGCTATCGTGGGAACAGATTTGGATGTCCATGTTTTAAACACTAATCTCCTGGCTAAGATGATAGTAGTGGCCAGCATTTTACTTTGTTTTTGTAAGCCTTTAGGTAGTTTCAGAAAGAGTATTGTCTCATCATTTATTTCTATATATAATCTACAGATGATTTTAAGCCAGTAGGCCATGGAATTCCAGTATTTAACCAGACGCGGAAAGCGCCATATCAGGTGTGATAAATCAGGGTTATATTTTTGACATTTGGGACAGATATTATCTACTTGTGGTGCCCACTTCCTATATACTCCAGGTGTGATGTAGGCTTGATGTAGTAAGCGAATGTGTGAGTCTCTCAAGTCTTGTGATAATGTTCTCTTTCTCAGTGTCATTATACTAGCCTGTATCATATCCAATGTCACAGGTTCTTCCAAAGAAGAAGCCCATTTTGTTGCAACAGTCTCTACAGTCTTAGAGTTAATAGGTTCTAGTAATAATCTATATATTGGGGAGATTGAGAACACTCCTTGTGTGAATAATGTGCACGGCTTTATTTGTTCTTCCTCTAAATTTTTTAAGGTATAATGTTCTTTTTGGCTCAGCCAGTCAATTACAAATTTGGACAATGCTGCCCAATTATATAACATGAGGTTAGGGAGACCTAGTCCTCCATGCATCACTGAACATGTCAGTTTCTGGGCGCTTATTCTGTGTCTCTTTTTTGCCCACACAAAATCTAAAATTTTAGCATTTAGTGTTTTCAGATCTATGCCCTTCAGCATAACTGGCAACATTTGAAACATGTATAATAGCTTCGGGAAGGTGATCATTTTAACCAAATTTATACGACCTGAGAGTGAAAGAGGAAGTCCCCTCCAGTCATCAATTTGGCTAGTCACCCTCTGAATCAGAGGTGTGTAATTAACCGTGTACCAGTAGGCTGGATTAACCGATAATTGTATTCCTAAATATGTGAAGTGTGTAGTAATGACTTTAAAATTCATTCCCACAATATCATGGGGATTATGCTTCGTTAGCCAAATTAATTCTGACTTTTTCTGGTTCAAAAGGTAAGCAGACACCTCGCTAAACTCCTGAATGAGTGTTAGTATTCTTGGGAGGTTAAGTCCAGGATTGGGAATAAATAAAATCATATTGTCAGCATATAACGATAAGTGCATGGTGGAAATACCTATCTTTAACCCTTGGATTTTTTCTCTAATGGCTTGAGCAAGTGGCTCTATTGCTAAGTCGAACAAGAGTGGGGAAAGGGGACACCCTTGTCTCGTGCCCCTGAACAGCTGAAAAGTGGGAGCAATCCTTCCATTTACAATAACTGCTGCCACTGGGTTTTGATATAAATTTTGGATAGTCTTTAAATAATTTCCTTTAAAACCGAATTTCTCCAAGGCCATAAACAAGTATTCCCATATAACTTTATCAAAAGCCTTTTCGGCATCTAAGGCTAGCATACATGCTTTTGTTTGTTTCAACTTGGCAGGGTCTTTTCTAAATTTCCGGAAGTATGATAAAATTAACTGAACCTTCCTAATGTTTTTAACCGAAGATCTACCTTTAATGAATCCCGTTTGATCCTCATGTATTAGGGACGGTAAAATGGAACTTAATCTAGTTGCTAATATGAGCTTCAGTGAATCTATGATTGGGCGTAGTGTGTCCAGTAATTATGGTGTTGTATAATTGAGCTAAGGTGTCTGAAATCTCTGTCCTTAGTAGCTTATAAAACTCCGCTGGCATACTGTCAGGGCCTGTGGTTTTACCCAGGGGGAGATCCCTGATAGCTTTATTTACTTCAGTTGTTGTGATTGGAATGTTTAGCCTATGTAATTGATCCTCTGTAAGTATAGGTAAATTTAGGGTATTCCAGAATGCCTCTACCTTAACTCTATCAATCCCCTGCGGGCTATATAGCTTGGAATAATATTCCATAAAGACCTGTTGGATTTCTTCAGTGCGTGAATGTGTTACCCCCATCTTCCCTATGGCCTGTATAACATTTGGTGGTCTAGCAATTCTAGTTAGCAGAGCCAGAGATTTACTGGTCTTGTTCCCAAATCGATAAAACCTAGCTTCCATCCTAGTAGTGGCTTTTAATGTGTTTTGTAGGAGCACGTTATCTCTAGCCAACTTAACTCGTTTGAAAGAATTCCTATTACTCAAGTTAGGTGTTTTAAGGTATTTATTTTGGGCGTTTATTAACTGTCTGAATAGAAGCTGTTCCTTCTATTTAGTCTTTTTGCGGATGCCCGCCACATAATTAGTGACTACCCCTTTTAAAACCGCCTTCGCAGTTTCCCAGAACAACAAAGGATTTTGTAGACGTTATATGTTAATTGCATAATATGCATGCCATTCGCCTATCAAGTAGTTCTGTAAATTTGGGTCTTTATATAAATATGCAAGGAAGGACCACCTATTCTCACGTAGTGGATCTTTTTTCGTGTTAATAGTCAATTTGACTGGAGCATGGTCTGACAGTGTAACTACATAATTTCTAATGTCTGTAATTTTAGTATTTAGGGTCCTAGAGACTAAAAAATAATCTATGCAAGATAACGTTAATTTAGAGGGAGGGATACAGGTAAAATCTCTGGCCTCCGGATTACGTGAGCGCCAGATGTCTATCAGCCTGAGAGCTTTCTGTAATTTAATAAGTATTCTCATCTCTCTTTTGGAATTGGTATTCAATGTAGCTTTATATGGTGTAAGGGCTGGGTTCTTAAACCTGTCCAAAGGGACGTGGGGTGCGATATTAAAATCTCCTCCTACTACTAGAGGGAGATGTGCTGACTTCAACAACTTCCTCTGTAAAGCTGTCCAAAAAACGGCTTTGTCACCAATTGGATCATATACTCCCACTAAAGCCAACGAGATGTCACCCAGCTCCAAATGTAATATAACATAGCGGCCATCTACATCAATTTCCTTATGTAATATATTATAGACCAACCCCTTTCTAAATAGAATCACTACTCCTCTAGCCCTACTTCCTGGGAATGAGGAGCTGATGACCTCTTGTACCCAAGCCTGTTGTAACTTTGCATGCTCAGTTATGGTAAGGTGAGTCTCTGTTAAAACTGCAATATATGCTCCCTTATTCTTTAGTGTTTTTAAAATACATTTTCTCTTGATGGGCGAATTGACCCCCCCTACATTCCACGTGATTATATTTACTTTGGTGCTAGCCATAAAGTTGTCTGGGTAATAGAATGTCTACATAGCAATCTTTCCATACCGTGTGTCTATGATATTTGTTGTGTAATATACAGAGCCATTCATACAATATAACACATGTAGGCAAAATACTATACTCAGCCTCTCCAGGATCCCAACACTCTGCTTGTAGATCCTCCGTGTTCTTTTCAGGAGACCTTAACAGAAACCTCCATGGGGCATTGCTGTGTGAAAACTTTAAGTATTGGATTAATACAAAATTAAACAACTTAGAACAATAACAACTAACAATACAAAAACATAACAGTGAAGGAGCTATTATTCTCCCGTGGTATTTTATCCAACTCCCCCCCCCCCCCCTTCTATTAAGAATGAGCATGACTGGGACTAAGAAATCATCTTAAGAATTACAACTGTGGCTCTCAGAATGTCTCAGCCATAATATAGCAAACCATCTTATTGGTACCAGTTCCAGAATTCAGGTATTACAAAAACAGATACCTTTAGCTCATCCAGGCTGTCCTCCTCCCATCTCCAATTGTGATATGGCTTCATCTGGAGTTAAGTCATTCTCTTCTGTTTGCAAGTACTTTTGGAGTTGTGTGGGAGAGTCAAAGAACTTTGGGCCACTATTGGTTTGTAGTTGCAGTTTGGCTGGAAATAACAATGCCACCGATCTTCCCTTTTCTATCAACCGTTGACAGTAGGGCAAAAATTCTCTTCGCCTTCTGGTGACTTCTGACTAATAATCCTGGAATAGCAACAATTTTTTTCCTTCAAAGTTAATAGAGTCTGCTTTACGATATGCTCTGAGAAGTTCTATTTTATCTTTGAAATTTAAATATTTGATTAAGACGTGTCTTGGCATCTCTTTATTCTTTTGCTCTGGCCTCAGCTGACCCACTCTATGTGCTCTCTCCTCTATGCATGGGAATTCTGTGTCGGCTAATTTAAGTAGTTGTACTTCTGCGAAATGCATTAGTGTGGAGCTCTGAACTGACTCTGGCAAACCCACTATGCGTAAATTATTCCTACAAGACCTATTTTCCAGGTGCTTTTAGGTCTGTGTTTTGCTTCTGTAGATTAGTTACTGATGTAAAAATCTCTTCATGTTCAGATACTCTGTGCTCAACCTGTGTGAGTCATCTTGATAACTGCTTACATTCGGTAGATAGTGATTCCACACCCATCTGTAGTTGCTCAATTTTGGGTAGAAACAAAGCTGAGATTTGTGCCACAATAGGGTGTGTGTCTTGAGTTAGAGTATTTTCTGTGTCTTCAGTTACTGTTGAGGTAGTGTGCATCTCTGCTTGATGTTTCATTCTTCTGTCAGCGTATTTGTTTTTCGCTGCCATTTTGTTAGTAGTTTTGTGGAAACTATTATAATATCACTGCATGCACAATCTAGTAGCCTTTTGTGACTGAACAAACACCATAGATATGATCCGTAAATGATCTTTAAAAGAATGTCACAGTATTGCTTCCAAATGTCTGTTATAGCTGAACACCAAGTCACAATAATTGTGGGGAGCGAGTGAGAAGCAAAACCCTCTATTTAAAAGGCTTTATCTGGAACTGAGGGTAAGGGAGGGGAGTTTCATACAAATGTGTTGGGTTAACTCATAATTATATTTCTAAACAGACACTTCTGATAATCCAGCTTAAATTTTGACCTTGCCAGTGTGTCAGTCTGATATGTCGTTTGATCAGTCTAGAGTTAACCATAATTGGGCTGTGTAGTACCAGCAATTTCCATGTGTTGCTGAAAGGGGGTTTGCTGCAGAGTTCTGTGTTTGAAATAAAGTTTGAGGGATGTGAGTCTATAATGTCTATAATGTCCAAACAATTCTGCTGCCTGTAGTATTAATGTCTTTCACACTATAGTCTCAGCCTTATTGTAAGATGTGAAGTTACAGTAGTTAACACTTTCCAGTCAGGTATATAGAAATTTGCCTTTACATTACCCCTCACAGCAGCTTATTATCGAAGCTGTTAATCGCTTTCTTAACTCTGTCCTCCTCTGTCTCCTATAACCCTCTCCGTGTTGGGATTCTGGTTTGATGCAAGCTGGTGTCGCATAAGAGGATAGCCGGTGCTTCACAGTTGCCACGTGGAGTTGCAGTAAAAAATAAAGATGGCGTCTATGCGCTCTTTCTTCTCCTCTCTGACTGCCGTGGTTAGGGTGCAATCTATCCCTCACGCTTTGTTTCCGGCTGATCTCCAAGCCTGGTAAGGGTCCTAGACCTGATATCTGCAAGGCGCTTGCGTGGGAGCAAGGAAAGTGCAGGTTAAAGACGAATTTCTGTAGAGTTATTGCCGGAGCTCACATAACCTGCTGCTTTCCCTTTGCTCCTCCCACCGGAAGTCTCAAATTCTAACATTTTATAGCACTTCTACTGCCGGAGTAAAGCTCAGTGGTGAACTCTATCGTTACTTTAATATCTACAATGGTATACAACAAAGATGTCCCTTGTATCTGTTGCTATTTTTTTTAACAATTGAAATTCTTGCTCAGATTATAGTAGACAGTCCAGGGACCCTGAGTGTATTCCTAGACTCAACAGACTATGAAATATCCCATTTTGCAGATGACAATTTATTTACCATTACTTCCCCTCTAACTTACATATCAGTGGTAAAAGCTGAACTAACTAGATATAGTTTAGTCATTTTTATTTTCCTTTTAAATATAAATAAAAGATTCATAAAAATTTCCGAATTATATGTGAAAAGAAGATATCAAAGATCTCAGATAATCAAATACTGAACACCAAATTAAAATATCCTCACAAACTCACAAAACATACAGTTTAATTCATTATAACTATACTACCATCTATCAATGGATTCTAACCCTAAAAATGACTATATTACCCAATGTTCTCTACCTCATCCAAACCCTTTAAATAGATCTCCCCTCTGCTTATTTCATAAATTTACTAGCACAATTCAATCACTTCATATAGGGTCCACATAAACATAGAATCAATCAACAACTTTATATAAGCCTGAGGAGAGAGGCTGATTGGGGGAGTCCCACATATATGACTGTTTTACTTTGCCTGCAGTAGGATATAAAATCTTAATTTCCATCAAGGCGGGGATCCACGTCAGTGGCATCAGTTGGCAGAACACATTACTTCTAACACAAGCAATGGTGATTAATGTTCTCTTATATCTAAACATAAACATCCATGGCCTCTTACAATCCCTTTAACTAAAGCTAGCTTAGCTACCTGGAACTAAATAATAAAACTTGCTCCAGAAATATCCTCAACTCCTCCACTGTTGTGTATATTGGTGAGCCCAGATTCCTCTTTCTCCTTTCTTAATAAAAAAGGGATATTATTTTTATTATTATTATCAGGTATTTATAGTGCGCCAACAGGTTCCGCATTGCTATGAACATAGGTGGTATATAAAAACGATTACAGGGATCAAATGGGGATAGAGGGTCCTGCCGAGAGTTTCACTGTTGTAGTCGGCTCTTATGAATGTGAACTACAAACAGCTGGGCTCATAGGCTTAAATGCTATGGGGTTTTAGGGGATAGCAGTGGAGATAGGAAGGTTAGTGTAGGTTGTAAGCGTCCCTGAATAGTAGATTCTTCAGAGAGCATTTGAAGCTTTTAAACCTAGGGGAGATTCTTGTAAGAGAGGCAGAGAGTTCCATAAGATGGGAGCCAATCTGGAGAAATCTTGAAGACGGGAATGGGAGGACGTAACAAGAGAGGAGGAGAGTAGGAGATCATGAGCGGAGCGAAGGGGACAGGAGGGAGAGTATCTGGAGACAAGGCTTTGTGGAATACTAAAAGACTTTCCTTCTAATATCTAAGTTTTTGTATTACTACATAATGGGTCCTTTAAACAATTTGTGGTACTAAACTAGGAGATTGGACACCAATTTCTAAATTTGTTAACATACAGAGATATAGTTACTAGACACTTTAAATATCTTCTCTCTTTCACACCGACTTCTACTCTAGGCAATTTGTAAATTCTCTCCAAATACACAGCTAAATGGAAAACCAAGTTCAAAACACTTTTTCCCATGACCAATGGGCTTATATTTCCATTCTCTTTTTTAAGGCCATTCTTTCTATATCTACTATAAACTAACAAAAATTATTTCCAGGCAGGGCCGTTTCTAGGGGCGGGCAGACCAGGCAGTGGCCCAGGGCGCATTAGGGAGCAGTGGGGAGTACGTTAAAAAAAAATTGGCAGTGCTTGCTTGATAAACTACTGGTATAGCAAATGTTAAAATACACAGATCACAAGCATATACATAATATATATATATATATATATATATATATATATATATACTGTATATACTGTATATACTGTATATATATATATATATATATATATATATATATATATATATATATATATATATATATATATAGTATATTTGAAAGGAAGCTGTTATGTTAATTGGCTGCATTGGATGTCAATCATACTAATGGAGCAACAAGATCACAGTGGGGGTGTGTTAAAGTGCCAGTAAACCTAAACTATAATGTTATGTAATTCTGCACATAGTGCAGAATTATATAACATTATATTAGTGTTATCGTTATAAAACCTTATTTCCCCTTTGAATTTTTTTAAAATATGTCAGTTTTTCAGACCCGCTCTCTGCGCTCTTCTGAGCGGGTCTGTTTTTATTACACAGAGCATCGGGCCAGCTGTATAGTGACAGCCCGGCCCGACCGGGCTGTCTGGATGCCGTCTGGATGAAGACTTCTGTCCCTCTGGAGGTCCTCTTCTGCCCGGATTGGATGAAGACTTCTACCCTTCTGGAGGACCACTTGTGCCCGGCTGGGTGAAGATGTCTCATGGTAGGGTGATCTTCAAGGGGGTAGTGTTAGGTTTTATTAAGGGGGGATTGGGTGGGTTTTAGAGTAGGGTTGGGTGTGTGGGTGGTGGGTTTTAATGTTGGGGGGGTATTGTATTTTTTTTACAGGTAAAAGAGCTGATTACTTTAGGGCAATGCCCCGCAAAAGGCCCTTTTTAAGGGCTATTTGTAATTTAGTATAGGGTAGGGTTTTTTAATTTTGGGGGGCTTTTTTATTTTATTAGGGGATTAGATTAGGTGTAATTAGTTTAAAATTCTTGTAATTATTTTATTTTTTTCTGTAATTTAGTGGGGGTTTTTTTCGTACTTTAGTTTATTTTATTTAATTGTAGTTAATTGTAGGTAATTTAGGTAATTATTTTAATGATAGTATAGTGCTATGTGTAATTGTAATTTAGGTTAGGATTTATTTTGTATTGTATTTTAGCTAGGTAGTTATTAAATAGTTAATAACTATTTAATAACTATTGTACCTAGTTAAAATAAATACAAAGTTGCCTGTAAAATAAAAATAAATCCTAAAATAGCTGCAATGTAACTATTAGTTATATTGTAGCTATCTTAGGGTTTATTTTATAGGTAAGTATTTAGTTTTAAATAGGAATAATTTAATTGTAGTAATTTTATTTCGTTTTATTTAAATTATATGTAAGTTAGGGGGGTTAGACTTAGGGTTAGACGTAGGTTTAGGGGTTCATACATTTATTATAGTAGCAGCGACGTTGGGGGCAACAGATTAGGGGTTAATAAATGTAGGTAGGTGATGGCGATGTTAGGGACGGCAGATTAGGGGTTAATAAAATTTAACTAATGTTTGCGATGCGGGAGAACGGTGGTTTAGGAGTTAATATATTTATTAAAAAGGCGGCGATGTTTGGTCGGCAGATTAGGGGTTAAAAACTTTATTTAAGTGTTTGCAATGTGGGGGGGGCTCGATTTAGGGGTTAATAGGTAGTTTATGGGTGTTAATGTACTTTTTAGCACTTTAGTTAAGAGTTTTATGTTACGGCGTTAGCCCATAAAACTCTTAACTACTGACTTTTAAATGCGGTATCAGTCTTGACAGGAGAGGGTGTACCGCTCACTTCTTCCAAGACTCGTAATACCAGCGTTAGGCAAATCCCATTAAAAAGATAGGATATGTAATTGACATAAGGGGATTTGCGGTAAGCTCGAGTCGCGGAAAAAATGTGAGCGGTACACCTGTACCTGCCAGACTCGTAATACCTGCGGTTGTTAAAAAGCAGCGTTGGGACCTCTCAACGCTGCTTTTTAAGGCTAACGCAAGACTCGTAATCTCGCCGATAGACATTAATAGTGAATTTTGTATAAAAAAATTTGTTATAACTTTTCTAAATAATTGTAATAGACCCCTAAATATGTTACAAATACACCTAGTGACACTGACATATTGCAATCCTTTAGAAAATCTTACCTGATTACTTTTTTCCAAATTTCAACTTTTAAGTCTATTGGACGTTTTGTAGATACGTTTTGGGTAAAAATTTATAGGGATTGATATGCATTAAACAAATAAATATGCATAGCTATGAGAAAAGTATAAATATAATGGCAATTAGTAAAAGATATAAAGATATTTTTAGATAATATCAATATATTTGGAAAAAAACATTGTAGTAGAAAAAGGACATATTTAAAGGGATAGGAAAGTCAAAATTAAACTTTCATAATTCAGGATACAGCAAAAAAAATTAAGACAATTCTATTATTCTTGTTCTCTTGGTATGAATTGTTGAAAAGCATATGTACATATCCTTACCAGCAGCAATGCACTACTAGGACCTAACTGGTGGTTGGCCGCAACACACATTTGTCTCTTGTCATTTGCTCACCAGATGTGTTCAGCTAGGTCATGCAAGGTCTAGGAAGGGGGACTTTAGAATCTGTGAGGGGGCGCATTTTGGAATTTTGCCCTGGGAGCCAGATTCTCTAGAAATGGCCCTGAATTTCCAGGTGGTATTTAGCCCCGATTAAATTAAATATAGCCAACCACATCATAAAAACTTAAAATTTGATGGTAGATAAAAACCAAAATGCCTATCAAGTTTACTTGTGCAGTGTAAACTTAATTATTACTTGGGATAGCCTTATGCATGTCCCAGACATTTTATATTCTTGTACAGTCCTTGGGCGCCATGTACTAAGGCGTCAATTTTGTCGCACAGACCGTATCGAAATAACCCGCCGGCATTCGCACCATGCGGGTGGCACTTCGTTACATGAATGTACTAAAAACCAAGCCGTAAAATTTTGCGTCTATTGTGTGTCGAAGACAATCGGATTATTGATAATTTTGAAGCTTCGTTCGGCGCGAAAGAGCAAAGTTAAGAAGCAGTCTGCGACCTGATTGGTTTAGTTCTTTACCCACGTGACGATCTAGGTGTCATAATCGCCAGACAAGCGGCAACGTCTGGCTGCTGACATGTATAAGAATGTGCATTTTCCCAGAAATCTTAGAATATTGTTTATTTACTTTTCGGTATTCACTTTGACAAGATGGCTTGCTCCGGAGATTCTGCTACTTCTAAGAAGACTCGCAACCCTAACTTCTCGCATCAACAGAATGTTGTACTTGTTGATCTAGTACTCGAATATTATGACAATATTTATGGTAGTCGAGTCAAGCAAACCCCAGGCGCTCGTAAGAAGATTATTTGGGAGAAAATTAGTGACGCAGTGAGTGCTCAAGGACCCACTAAAAAAGATATCGAGTCCTGCAAAAAAAGGTTCAACGATATCAAGCGTCAAACTAAATCCAAAATTGCCAAAGAAAAGCAATATGCCCGAGGTACTGGAGGCGGACAACCTTATGTCGCAGATTTGACAGACTTTGAAAGAAAAGTTTTACAGAGGCTTGGCACGGAGGTCATTGAGGGCATAACCGATGACTGTGATAGCGATATTCGTGGTAATTATAAGTTATAAATTAATATTTATATTGTTTTCTTGTCTGCTCCAAAATTATTTCTCTTACGTTCATGTTTTACAAAATTGGATTCTGTTAACGGAATCTTGATTGTACAATTTTTGCTTTACTGTTCCTTTAAAATAGATTTATGATTTACATAACTTCTCTCTGTATCTATTTTTTTAAAGTTCCAGTGAACAAAAAAGGAAAGCATTCATGATGGAGCATGAAAAACATTTTAAATTATCTAATATGCTCAATTTTTTTTCATATTGCTTAATGTATTTTAAAAAAATAAGGCCTACATGGCACAGTAAAATGAAACCCAAAAGTTTGATTTTGAAAGGGCATGCAATTTTAACCCACCTTTAATTTAGTTTTTTCATTATCTAAATTGCTTTATTTTCTATATATTCTTTGTTGAATAACATATATTGATATTAGAAATACACGCTAGCTGTTATTTCTTCAACAAAGGAGAACTAACGAATGAAGCAAAGTAGATAATAGTAGTTAATTGTAATTTCTTTTTTATTGTATTCTCTATTGGAAACATTTGAGAAAGATGTTTTTAGAGACCTTTTCATTTGTGTATATTAAAGCAAGATACAAATCATAGTTAGAAAATGTTATAATGGGAGTACATTTAACTATTAATTAGCATTTCATAAATTGCACATAAACTTTTAATTTTATTGATTGTATTAATTTAAATTTGTATTTACTAACTCCTAGGTGGTTCAGTTAGAGCGTCAACCTCTGCATCTGTCCATACCCCATCTACCTCTTCATCAGAGAGACCACGTCCTTCAACTTCTCAGCCTCAGAACGTAAGACAACAACAACATGGGCAATATTTACGGTCAACTACAAATACCAGCCACAGCCTATCGTCTGCAGATACTATTCCAGATGTAAGGAGCAGTACACCAGATACAGCTGTTGGAAGAAGCTCTGGTATGTATCTTTAAACCACTTATATATACACCTTCTAAATTTTTGTTTATAAATTAGATATTAATGTTTAATTTTAATTTTTACAGCCGATGTTGGACGTCTCTTCAGAGCCATGGTGACCGAATCAGCACCACTTTTTGATGGTAAGTTACTTTTTTAAAGTAAATATCGGATGAGAAGACAAATAATTATGTTAGAAACTAAATTGAACCATTTAAACTTTGATAGTTATTCAAACTGTAATACTGTGAGATTGATGTATTTTATATGAAAACAGTTGTAGTAAGGAAGGTATTTAATCTTATTGTAAGATTCCAACATGAAAGTATAACATGACACTATAAATTTCTCTTGTATAGTAACCCCTCTAACCATTAATGTTTGAATAAATTTCGATCTGCATCTTTTTTTTGGAAATTAATGCTAATTTTTTTTTATTTTTTTTTTAGATATCGCCGAGGAGGACGATTCATCAAGAGAGGTGATTCTGAATCTTGTTCCAGTTCCAGCACCAGAGGGTAGATCGCCAGAAAGTGGAAGCCTGACTCCTGACCTAACACAGATGGCACAAGATCAGGATTTGGACATACATGAGCCTGTTATAAACCCCCGTAGTGATGAGGAAAATACTAATTCACCACCTGATCATGGAGTTCAAGCACAGGGAATTGAACTATTGGAACAACCACAAGCTATTGTCCAAGAGCAGGCACCTTTGGAAGATGCAGGTCTTAACGAAATGTTAAATCTTGCCAGAGGATATAGAGCAGACAGTAGACAGGTCCAGGAAATTTTGTCTGGACATTTAGAAAGATTTGACACTTATAACCAGCAACGGTTGGAACTGGACCGTGAAATCTTTAACTGGCAAAGAGAAATGGACAGGGAAAGGAACCTACATATAAACAGGGCCTTGACAATAGCTGAAGACAACATGCGAATGGCTCAAAATACTATGCAAACTTTGTTAGAATTGATTAGAGATAGACATCAGAGCCAAGAGTTGCCAGATCCAAAAAGACCACGGTTTAATTAGTGCATTGTTATGGACAATTTTAAAGTTATTATTATTGTTTTGTTGTTGACAAAGAATATATTGTTATTTTTACATAGTTTTATTAAAGTTTATCCTGTTTTTATTTAATTTTCTTGTTTATTTTTAAAATTTATTTAAAATAAGTTAAAATGTATTGTACACACAGACAAATGTAAGTAAAACAATTATAATTTTTATTACATCCAAAATATTAACAAAATTGAATCAAAATGGCATTATAGAAAGTAGTGCTCATGGCCAATACAGTATTTTTTGGGGTTTTGAATAAACTTTTTAACATACCAAAAAATGACAATTTTGGTGGCCTCAAAAAACCCCCCCAAAAAAAACAAAAAAACTTTTTTTTATTTAAAATGCAATCATTGATTATCTGTTTTCCACTACATAAGTATTGTAGAGATTCTGAACCTGTGTATTTAAATTCATTATAGTATCCATTATTTGTTTAATATCTTCACAGACAGAGGATTGAACTTGTGATACAACTGGTACACTGGAATCTAGAGAAGGGACAAAAATTAGAAAAAAAATTAAGGATTATGAGAACATGTTTAAAATAAAAACAGATTATTTATAAGCAGGTAACAAAATTGTATTACCATTTTGGTTAGAGGCGGTATTATCCATAGATCTACTTGTCTGTGTAGATTTAGAAACCATAGATATGTCCCAGTCGTTATCAATATCAGAAATATTGGTTGAGTTTTTCTCACTACTTGCATCTGGAATATATATTTAGAAATGGAGGTATGTATTTTGGTATTGATTTGACTATAAGCTATAATATAGTAAATCAAAAAATTTATAAACAATTACCTAGTTGAATTGAGGGTGAAGTTAATGACATCCTTTCAGGAGCATTATTTGCTTCATTGTCACTATCTATGAAAGATTAATAAAGAATTCTATATAAAAAATTGTAAGTAGAAAAATGGTAATGGTACAAAATATAAGAAAAATACCTTCTGTAGAAGATATTTGTATTATTCTTGTGAACCTTGTTTTCTTCTTTTTCTGCAAACTTTTATTGGTTTCTGTAAATAACACAACAAGCTAATCATGATTAAATTTAACAGTTGTATAACTATAGATATGTAAACCATGGTTCTATTGTACCTTGAGGTGTATGAACGACAGTTAGGCGCCTGACACCTCCTTTATGTGGGGACAATTGTCTGTCAAGCAAAGACAGTGGCAAGGGTGGGGATCTAGCCTCACTTCTAGGTGTCAAATTTAGAATAGGCCTTACATAACGTGGAGGAGGAGCACCACAAATATTTTCTTTCTTCTTATCTGAAATAGAAAATTTGTACATATGTTTGTTTAAAGTTTCTTAGTTTTAAAATGTGTTATTTAATAAAGTTTTCAATTTTCGTGTGTTAGAATGTTTATAGTGTTTCCATTTGTTTTAAATTAAAATGGACATGAAAGTGATATGGTACACCTATTTATTCTTTCAGTTCTCATATTGATGATGAACTTTGCATAGAATTTATAATGTAAAAGAATAACAAAATTATATTGCAGTAAGAAACATTATGGACATGAAAGTGATCAATATGGTACACTGAAACCTACTTATAATTTCAGTTCTCATATTGATGATGAACTTTGCATAGAATTTATCATTTAAAAGAATAACAATTTTATAAACTTACATGTCCTTAAAAGGCTCCTAATAGATTGGTAATATAGTGGTTCTCGACGTTTAACATCACTGTATCGTCTCAAACATTGACGCCTGGTCCTTTTAATTTTTGATACACGATACATTCTACGTATCATTTCATAGATAGTTTTGTCCCTTTCATCTTGAATGACCCCCCGGACACCCCCTAAGCGTTTGGGAAAATATCTATCCATTACATACACTAGAATTATCATTTCCCCAGATGTGAAAGGTGCAATTCTCTTCATCCTCCCTGGTCCCATAGCAAATTTCTAGATGGGTGTGTCAAATCCCAAAATGTTCTCAATATCGCGTTATTCACTGTCTCTATGCAACATTATTGTATATTTGCTAAATTGTGAGAATTCTTTGGATACAATTATAAAAAAGTTGTATTATTTATTGCCATTCTCAAGTAATGATAAATGTAAATGAAGTTTGATGTATATATTTTATTGTGTAATAGAGTTATCAATAGTGTAGTGTAGTTTTTTTTGTTATGTAGGACAGTCATATAATTATAGATCTTTATGATTATTTGGTTTATATAGTTATTGTGCAATATGTTGGTTTTAAATAAAAATTAAAGTTTTATTAAAAAACAATATCCAATGTGACTGTTTATTATAATTTGTTAACTTATAAAAATAAAAACAAATACAAAATCACACAAGTATATGATGAAAAAAAAAAGATTTTATTCAGAAAGTGAAAATTTAGTTTTTTATTCAAAAGACCAAAAAATAGAAGTCCTGTGATTACAATCTTTTGATGAAATCAATCCTTAAAATAGTTCTCTGTGACAAAAATTTTGGCATTAATAGCCTGTCTTGTTGGTGCATCATTACAGATGACCTCAGGGAAGTTCTCAAATGATATATCATCTTCATCAATTTCAATTCCTCTTCTTATTGCAATGTTATGCAGAATGCAGCATACAAGAATAATTTTTGCAACCTTCTCGGGAGCATACTGCATGACACCACCTGAGTGGTCAAGACAACGAAAGCGCATTTTTAACAATCCAAATGCTCTCTCGATGATTCCTCTGGTGGATCTGTGTGCCTCGTTGAATTTCACCTCACATCTTCTTCGAGGATTGTTATAGGGTGTGAATAACCATTCTCTACTGAAATAACCAGCGTCCCCTATGAAAAAAATTAAAAAGGATTAACATTTCAAAGATGATAAAGACGATAATTTCAATGAAAATTAACTATTTTTTTAGTTAAATCTATCATAACAATGCATGACATAAACTACGTTTGACAATTATAATAATACTGTAACATAACATCCCTAAAATATAATTACCTAACAGCCATCCTTCAGGCATCTCTCCCTCCTCAAACTTCCGATATAACCCAGACTGACGCAAGATATACGAATCATGGCAGGATCCAGGGAAGTTGGAACGGACACTGATTATTTTCATGTTATGGTCACACACCATCTGAACATTGAGGGAATGGTACTGTTTTCTGTTCCTGAAAACTTCCTCACGTTCTCTGGATGGTTTGACTGCAACATGGGTGCAATCGATGGCTCCAAGTACATTGGGCATTCCGGCCATTCTATAAAAATTAGACTTCACAGATTGCCACTCTTCTGGAGTCGATGGAAGGCACACGTACCTTGGAAAGACGACCATCAAAGCATCAATAACTTTGGTTAGGTGCCTCGAAAAAGCAGACTGGCTGATGCCAATTATAACGCTAGACACAGCTTGGAATGAACCGGTGGCAAAAAAGTGTAAGGCTGCCAACAGTTTTAATAGTCCGGGTATGGCTTGTGATCGCGCTGTCATTGGTTCAAGGTATTCTGCTATTTCATTGTAAAGTTGCATAATAGCTTCTCTATCCAAACGGAATCTCTGGATAATCTCTTGATCAGAAATGCTTTCCAAACCCAAACGTGGAAGGAAAACTCTAGGGACTCTAATTCTTCTACCTCTCCTTCTCTGCAAGTTGTTAACCGGTGCCTGTATAGCCCTTCTTCCTCGTAATTGAATTAATCGGAAAAGAAACATGTGTAAAACTGTCTCCATCTTCATTCACTGATCCAAAAACCAATAATGCTACAATAGTAGTCTAGTCCTTTCACTAAAGTACTTCTACCTGGCGTCAGGTTGATACCCCCTATAGTTTTCTATTGTATTCGCTACCTAAATGGTCGCGAAGCAAATCACGCGAAGTTACAGTGAAAGTTGGAGCGGGCGGATTAGTTGTAACATTCATAATTTCCGATTACAGCGAATTTACGTGCGATCGAACATGTAGTAAGTGGAAAAAGGCTTCGGAACGATGAGTTGAGTAAAATTACGATCGCTGATGAAAAATAGTGGTTTTTCGAGCAGATCGCAGATTGATACATACGAGAAGCAGATCGTGAGCGAATTTTGACGCGGAAATACAGACGGACGGTCACTTCGAAGCTTAGTACATGGCGCCCCTTGTGTTTACTGACTATATTGGAAGTTTATTCCGTGAACTAACCACCCTTTCATAAAAGACTGCTTTCTCACATTTCTCCTCAACCTGCTATCCTCTAACTTCAGATTGTGACCCTTTGTTTTGGTATTACTTTTTGTAGAGAATGCTTTAATTTTTTCACTTTATTAAGTCTCTTCATATGTTTGAAGGTTTCTATCATGTCACCCCTTTCCCTTCTCTTCTCTGATTATACATATTTAGAACCTAGAATATTTTCTTGTACATTTTGGGCTAAATTACAAGTGGATCACTAAATATCGCTTGAGTGCAAGCGATATTAGCGCTGCACTTTATAATACCAGCGCACAATAATGTGCGCTTGTATTACAAGTAAATTGCTATATGAATGCGAGCTTCCAATGCAAGAGCACACTTCCATAGGCTCCTATGGGTGCCTAGTTCTGATGCTGTTAGAGCCGGCATCAGAACCTTGCACAGGAAAGGCGGTAAGTAACGCAGCGATGGGTAGCATTTTAAAATATATATGTACAGTATATGAATATACATATATATTTATTTATGTGTTAATTTGTGTATATACACATATTAACACATAAATATATATGTAAGTAAGCATATACATATATATTTACTGGGAACACACACGGCTAGATTACAAGTCTTGCGTTAGGCTTAAAAAGCAGCATTGACCGGTCTCAACGCTGCTTTTTAACGCCCGCTGGTATTACGAGTCCTGCAGGTACAGGTGTACCGCTCACTTTTTTGGCCAGACTCGGAAATACCGCAAATCCACTTACGTCAATTGCGTATCCTATTTTTTCAATGGGACTTGCATAGCGCCGGTATTACGAGTCTTACAAAAAGTGAGCGGTAGACCCTCTCCTGTCAAGACTGGTATCGCATTTAAAAGTCAGTAGTTAAGAGTTTTACACTACAACGCCGTAGCATAAAACTAAAGTGCTACAATGTACACTAACACCCATAAACTACCTATTAACCCCTAAACCGAGGTCCCCCACATCGCAAACACTTTAAAACATTTTTTAACCCCTAATCTGCCGAACCGGACATTGCCGCCACTATAGTAAATATATTAACCCCTAAACTGCCACACTCCCGCCTCGCAAACACTGGATAAATTTTATTAACCTCTAATCTGCCGTCCCTAACATCGCTGACACCTACCTACATTTATTAACCCCTAATCTGCCGCCCCCAATGTCGCCGCCACTATATTAAAGTTATTAACCCCTAAATCTAAGTCTAACCCTAACCCCCCCTAACTTAAATATAATTTAAATAAATATAAATAAAATAACTATCATTAACTAAATTATTCCTATTTAAAACTAAATACTTACCTACAAAATAAACCCTAAGCTAGCTACAATATAACTAGCTAGCTTAGGGTTTATTTTGATTTTAAAGGCAAGTTTGTATTTATTTTAACTAGGTAGAATAGTTATTAAATAGTTATTAACTATTTAATAACTACCTAGCTAAAATAAAGACAAAAGTACCTGTAAAATAAAACCTAACCTAAGTTACAATTACACCTAACACTACCACTATAATTAAATTAATTCCCTAAATTAAATAAAATGATCTAAAGTACAAAAAACAAACAAACACTAAATTACAGAAAATAACTTTTTTGCGGTTAACACCGGGTTTGTAAAAACCCGTAATACCAGCGCTGTCTGTAAGTGAGCAGTGAGCATAAACTGTTTGTTTGCACCGCACAGCTTCTAATGCCAAACTCGTAATCTAGCCGACAGTTCCCATAGACTGCACTGTAAAGACACTTTTGGTGCCGTTTTATTTCAAACATCACACTTTACCAACTTTAAAGACCAAAAACCGCCTAGCGCAATTATTTTTTATTAATCTCTGGTTAATTTTCGGAGCGCTAATTGTTACCGCAAGCTTGTGGTAGCAATAACCAGCCACTTGTAATGGCTGGTTAATTATTGCACGCCCACAAACGGGCAAATTTGCCCATTTGCGGGCGTTGGATTATTAGAGCTCCACTAATCTATCTCTTTATATTTTAGACCATGTACCATTTTAGTAGCCATTCCTTTTGACAGTTTCTAGTCTATTTATATCCTTCTGGAGATATGGTCGCCAGAATTGTACACAATATTCAAGATTAGGCGTAACTAGTGATCTGTAAAGTGGTTCTTTTTGCTGTTAATACCTCTCCCAATGCAGCTAAGTATTCTTCTGTAAATCAAAGAGAGAGAGAGAGGCGCCTCATGGGACAGTATCGTAACAATCAAATATGGCGAGATATGAGACAGATATGAGACAGAAGTATTCTTCTGGCTTTGTCTGTTGCATTGCTGCATTGTTTACCACATTTTGGGCAAGATTACAAGTCGCGCAGCGAATCAGTTGCGAAAACACTTTTTGGCTTTTTCACATTTGTAGCTGGGCAGCTATTAGAAGTTGCAAAATAACTTATTTTGCACATGCATTAAGCTGTGTAATCTAAACAGCCAAATCACATGCGCTTTCACGTATTCCCCATAGAAGTCACTGGAGAAGACAAATAGAAAATAAAACAACACACAAAAACCCTAATATGTTGCGCAAAGCCCTTGACGTATTCTCCCTGAAAAGTGTACATGAAAATGCGAATATTTCATATTGGGAAAATGTTTTTGTAACGTATTATGTTCTTTTTTATTTCTAAATAAATATTTCTCTATATATGTGATAATTTTTGGACTTACAGTATATATATATATGTATAGAGAGATATGTATATGAATATATATGTCTACATATCTCAAGATCTATATGCGAATATTGCATTGAAAATCCCTCTGAGAGATTGTTTAATGTGAATAAGATTGTAATGTAAAATCTTTTCATTATTTTCATTGTTAAACATATATTTATATATTTAAATGCATGTTTCTCTAGGTATGTGTATGTATGTCAATGGAAAATCCCTTTACTGCTTTTTTTCACCCGAGAATTTTTAATAGACAGTGTTAATATGAGTGCAAGTGTACTTTGTAATTTATTTTTGAAGTGTTTCGTGAAACTTTTATGTTGCGCAAAACTGTTAACTACAGCTCTTTGATAGCGGAAAGAATTGCTGCTTAAAAGGCGTATGCGCACGCGCAATTGTGATTTTTCAAAACTTGTAATAGCTGCGCAATGGAAATTGATTGTGAAAAGACCACATCGCGCACGAAAAAACTCATAACGCGCAACTTGAAATCTTGCCCCTTAAGTGTTAAATCATCTGAAATAATAATTTCCAAGTCGCATTTATGTTGGAAAGGTTGGGGACAGAGATGAACGTTACTGAATATATGGCAGCAATCAATGTCTAATATTATGACCCTTCTGTGAACAAATGATCACATCAATAAAATATATCCTTATCCAAAAAAAAGTTCCACTCTCACATTTTTATTTAACGGTCATATTCATCTATTTATACAAGAAATCCCTATTAAAAATGAAGGTTATCTGTGCGAAAGAATTAAGTCTAAGACATTGGAAACAACAACAACAAATCTCTCTTTCACAGGCTGTCTCAATTTAATTTCATATACCCTCTCATTGGAAAAACTACATTATGTAATCAATGGCAAAAATAATCACATAGAAATGATAGAATGTGATGGAATATTATTTAGGATAGGTAATTGTATGACCTGGCGATGTATTTTACCTATTTTATTTATTTCTTCTCTTACTCTTTTCCCTCCTTTAAAAATATGTATATGTTTCTTAACTTCTCCACCACCTCTGAACTGGTGGTTTAAAATGTGAGATTTGTTTCTTTATTTGTTGAATTTGTATGAAAATGAAAAGCAAACTTCCACCTACAAAATTTCTTAATTCATTTGTTCCTTTGTCAGTCTTTTAATTTAAAAATTCACTATATTAACCCCCTAATCACCACCTCAATTAACTTCTAAACTACCAAACTCTTCACCGCTGAAACCTGAACTTAACATACCACCTAACCACAGAAATCTAAACCGTGTCTATACCACCAACCACAACATCCTGCCACTCTTAACCTTCAAACATCCAAAGTGCAGATTACTTGCTTAACCCCTACCACACTTAATTGCCTACAATTATAGCTAATCCCTCTACCCACAACTCCCAACACCACAAAACTAACCCTCTAACTGCACTCCCACCATATGGAAATAATTACCAATTAAAGGGACCCCCCACCCTAAAAGATCCCCAACCTTCTAAGGGAACCCCCATCAAAACAACTAACACTAATTTAAGACATTATTAAAAAAATTATTTAAAAAAATAATTTAAAAAAAAAAACTACATAAAATATATATATTTTTTTCAAAAACCTAAAATAAGTTTCTAACTAGAAGCACCCCAAAAATAAAAACACCACAAACACAAATATAATACCCCATTCCAGGCCAGATTACGTGTGTCACACTAACTTTTTAGCGTAAACAATATTAGCTTTACCGCTGCTGGAAGGATTGTGCACATTACAGATTGAAAGTAAATGCGAACATATGACAATCAATTTGTGCTTGTCGGGTTAGTGCGTCTTCAGAGCTCTGGTTAACTGTTACGCGGGAAAAAGTGACAACAAATACATTTAAAAGTACAGTTACAATCATAATAACTCTGTCTGAAAAAATAATTGATAAAAAATATTGCACAAAAAAGTTAAAGTTATAAGGGCTCAAAAATATGAGGTCTCGGGTGTCAGAAAAAAAGGGCTGCAAAGGGCTTTAATACATACATACACAAGTCTAAATGTGTATATATATATGTATATATGTGTATATATGTGTAATTATGTATTTCCAGACATATATACACATATAAACACACACATACATATGTATACATCTATAGACATACAGTGCATTGGAGCTCTTTGTAGTCAAGTTTTGCAGTCAATGAATACATGTAAAAGCTTATTTATGCAATATTCATATTTGGTAAAGTGTATAACTATGTATTTACTGTAAATATTTCACATTCCAATGTTCTTCACAAAGGGGAATATGTTCGAAGTATTTTTAAATATGTATGTATATATATATATATATATATATATATATATAATAATGTTAATGTAAAATAGACATCTATACCTATATATCTATAAGAATAGATATACAGACTAATATAGAAATATGTATTTACAATAAAAATAACATTGTTCTGTAAGTGAATAACATTGGAATAGGAAATATGAATAACTCCTTTTGAGGTTGTACGTGAGTTATAAGCATTAAATTTATTTCTTCTGCACTCTCTATTGACGTCTATGGGGAGAATACGTTAACGTGATTGTGATATCGCGATTTCCGGAAGTTAACGTGCATTGGGATTTGCTTATGTGCAAAAATTTTACTTTCAACTTGTAATATGTGTGCAACCTGACGTGCACAAAAAAAGATTACTTCTAGCTACGTTTCCGCTCGCTCGCTAAATAGTGCAGCATTTGTAATCTGGCCCAAATTTTTTTTATCAAAAAAAAAAAAAAAAAAACAGTAAGACGTATCCTAAAACTAAAGTCCCTTAAAAAAGACCACCTCTAAAAAAGACCTAAACTAACACTAAAACCTATTTTAAAACCTCCCTGAAAAGAACATTTGTCGGACAGTGCCCTAGTTGAAGTGATTATAACTCTTTGGCATAAAAAACCCTATACTTAAAGTAACCCCCCACCACCCTCAAAAAAAAAACTTTTAAAAAAACCTGTCCTAAACAATTGCCTGTGGTGGTTAGGGGGTTAATAGGTTAGGCTGTATTTTGTAATGGAGAGTTGCTGTCATTAGAGGATAAAAAGTTAAGGGGTAGTTTGCGATAGGGCGTTGTGGTGGTTAAGGGGTAAATAGGTTAGAGAGTATATAGGGGGCGCTATATGGTTGCTTAGGGCTTAATAGTGTAGCAGGGTAATTTGCCGTGGGCTATGTGGCAGCTTAGGGGGTTAATAGCGTAGGGTGTTTATTGTGGTTGGCTATGTGTGGCAGTTTAGGTGTTATTAGAGAAGGGGGTTTATTGCAATAAATTTAGCGCTCAAGTATTGGTTAAAGTCTATGGGGGAGTGCGTTAATGTGATTAAGACATCACTAGATAGAGGCTTTTCTTTGCGTGTCGGGGTGCTCTCCTACGCAAACTTTTTACTTTCAACTCGTAATACGAGTGCAACACGATGCATGCAAAAAGTCTCCGCCTAGCAAAGTTAACTTGTGAGAGGAAGTGCAAAATAGAGCTCTAATCATAATCTATCCTTTTGTTACTTCCTTTGCAGTGGCCAATAAGGGACAGATAAAGCCAAGTTCCTGAACACATAAACTACCCACTAATCACCTTATGCAATATGTAGGAGTGTCCAAGTTTTGCATTGCATGGCATGTACTTCAGCCTCTCTAAAAGGGAGTTAAATTATAGGGAAAAAAAATCAAAATTAAAGGGATAGTAAACACCAAAAATGTTATTGTTTAAAAAGATAGATAATTGCTTTATTTACCATTTAACCAACATTGTAATATTAATATAATTTTGATCTCTATGATTACCTTGTATCTAAGCTTCTGCAGACTGCCTCCTTATCTCAGATCTTTTGACAGAGTTGCATTTCAGTCAATTAAATAACTCCACATAAGTGAGCACAATGTTATCTATATGGCACACATGAACAAACAGCATAATTCATTAACTATTCACAGCCAGACAGTGAAATAAGAGTCTTAGAAATCAGCCTATGAGCCAACTTAGGTTTAGCATTTAACAAAACATACCAATTTGATGATAAAAGTAAATTGGAAAGTTGTTTCAAATTACATGCCCTATCTGAATCATGAAATCCTGACTTTAGTGTCTCTTTAATAATGAATGTGCATTTAAGTTTCTAATTGATTAATGTATTAATTATTAACTAAATATTTTAAGAGGAATGTAATTTTGATTTTAATTTCCCTAATATCATAAAGAATGCGTATTGTACAAGTTAGCTTTGTACATTATGACACCTATTCTGTAGAGTACTATAGTAATAGTTTACCATCTCACACCACGGAGATAGTGGATCCCACCTCATATTCTGCCACATTTTGCTGTATTTTATTCCCAGCTGGACAGATGTCTCTCTTACCTCTCTGTTGCCAGGGACCTGAGAAGATGTTACTGTGAGAAGTTCACTCTGACACTATTTTTTACTTATATTTCCTGGTTCATCTCCTCAAGTTTTTATCATCATTGTTAGTCACAATATCTTGTTGCTGTAAATATAACTTTACTTCAGAATCTTCTTCTCAAAATCATTAACATGTAACTAAATTATGCCTCAGAAATCAGCTGCCTTATGGTTGCTTGTTTTTTTCCTTATTATAAACTGGTGATCAATCAGCTCTAAAATGCAACCCCTGAGTTACTGTTCCCCTTCCAATGACAAGAGACATATTCTCTTATGTAGCAATGGAGCTAGGTTTAATCCCAGGAACTGAATTATATCATATCTTTCAACATGGCACCTGATTCCTCAAAGAACTGTTTCTAATGACACCACACTGGACTTAACTCACTGCTAACAGCACAAACCGCTGTATACAGGTTCTATGGGCCCCTATCTTCCAGGAACCTGTCTGAGTCAGGAACCAGTAAGGAACACAGAACACCAGCTTAGTGGACAAACCACAAAAGCAACAACTTTATTAAGTTAGTTAATTGGGAAACATATTTAACATATTTAACAGCCAAATAAATTAAAGAGACATTATACACTCATTTTCATATAACTGCATGTAATAGACACTACTAAAAAGAATAAGATGCACAGATACTGATATAAAAATCCAGTATAAAACTGTTTAAAAAAGCTCTCAGTTTAGCTCTGTTGAAAATGTAGCTGGAAAGCCCACTGCAAGTGGTAAATAAGACACCCCCCTCCCCCTTCTATTGCATATGAAAAGACCCTTTGCACAAACAGGAGCAAGCTGGAGTAGGTAGCTGAGGGTATTCTCATAAAACTTTGGGGCTTGGTTAGGAGTCTGAAAATCAGAGCAATGTTATTTAAAAATAAGCAAAACTATACATTTAAAAAAACAAAAAACTTTATCGGCTATATAAATAGATAATCTGCAAAAACATTTATTCAAAGAAAAAATGAGTGTATAATGTCCATTTAAATGCAACAGGAGCTCACTTCTCCCAAGTAAAAATGTAGGAAATAGTAGTTAATCTTTTCATTCCTATTCTTATAATCCTATATAATAAAAAGCCAAGTGTGTTTGTTCGAAGCTGTCATGCGCAGTAGAGACTGCACGCAAGGACAAACACACCTGGCCTTCCAACTAACCTGGAGTTGTGTGGTGGAGTGGGCGTGGCCGGTCGGGTGAGGAGTGGGCGTGGCCGGATGGATGTGACATGGGCGTGGCCAGTCGTGTGCGTCGTGGGTGGGACCGGGCGTGGCATGGACGGGACAGGCATTACGCGGGCGGGGCCGGGCGGGGCCGGCTGCCAAGAGAGTGAGACAGAGAGCTCTAAAGATGGGGGATAGAGAGAGCAGAAGAGGGGGATAGAGAGAGGGAGAGAGACAGCAAAAGAGAGGGGGGAGAGAGACAGCAAAAGAGAGGGGGAAGAGAGACACAACAAAAGAGAGGGGGAGAGACACAACAATAGAGAGGGGGAGAGAGAGACAGCAAAAGAGAGTGGGGAGAGAGAACAAAAGAGAGGGGGAGAGTGCACAAAAGAGAGGGGGGCAAGAGCGCAAAAGAGAGGGGGAGAGAGCGCAAAAGAGAGGGGGAGAGAGCAAAAAAGAGAGGGGGTGAGAACGCAAAAGAAAAGGGGATAGAGCGCAAAAGAGAGGGGAAGAGAACGCAAAAGAGAGGGGGAGAGAGCGCAAAAGAGTGGGGGAGAGAGCGCAAAAGAGAGGGGGAGAGAGAGCAAAAGAGAGGGAGAGAAACAGCAAAAGAGAGGAGAGAGAGGGCAAAAGAGAGGGGGGAGAGAGAGAGCAAAAGAGAGGGGGGGAGAGAGACAGAGTAAAAGAGTGGGGAGAGAGAGAGAGAGCAAAAGAGAGGGGAGAAAGAGAGAGCAAAAGAGAGGGGAGAAAGAGAGAGCAAAAGAGAGGGGGGATAGAGAGAGAGCAAGGGGTGGGACCGCTGTACTGCAATAAATGGCCCGTGTACACGGGCTTTAGGACTAGTTATACAATAAACTGAGAACTATGACAGTAATGAAAAAGCAGAATAATGTAACTATGATAAGGCAGGCTACTGCATAGCCTTTATTCACTAATACCCTACACCTCACCATCACCAATACATACTTAAACATTCTTACAAACAACGATTAGAACTACGGAGAAACGGCATTCATATATTATCAGGTCTTGTAGACTGGTCTTTGTAACAACTAGTAAACCTGGTTTTCACAGTCATTCAGCTTAATAAAATTATATCCAAAATGTATAAGTAATTGATCCATTCCTACATATTATTAATATTTGTATGAAGAAATTAATGTAGCTGTAATGAAATAACATATTAAAAACATCTGTAAAATAATATCATGTTTTCATTTTCCATTTAAAATTATTTTAGTTAAAAATATGGCTCTACATTCCTGAGGTTGTAATGTAGGGAATAAATGTGTCTAAAGAGTTATACAAGCAAAAAAAGATATTCACATAAGACTGACAAGCTTGTAATCAAAATCTGACTTTATCCTCAAAGTCATCACATTTTACAAAATAAAAAACTCTTTATACCAAAAAATATTTATAACAAAAGACAAGAATAATAAAACCTAACGCCACTCTAAATGTTCTAGAATAAACATCAAAGAAATCTCCCGATACCTATTTCTTAAAAAATAAGTTTAAAAAGTTAAAATGTTCTATTAACTTTGACAAGTTGAGGAAACATAGTTTAAGTTTGATCGCAAAATAATGAAAAATGACCTCTTTGCTGTTCATGCATATTCACTTTTTTTTGCACTTAATAGCTCGCATGTTTCTCTAATCTTTGTAACATATATATTTTCACAGTAGAGCACTCTTCTTTGACCACTAACATTTTTTAAATCTATTGATCAATACGTCATTTGAAGCTCCTTAGGGGAGTTTGAAATACCCATTGCTCTTCTCATATTGCAGGACAAAACGAATAGGTTGTTGTTTGTGTTGTAATGGGCAGCTTTATAGATCTCTTATTACAAGATGATTACTACATCTAAATCTCACTAGAGAACTGTCATTCTGTTTCATGCTGATGTAGAACAGAAGTCATTGTCTTTAATTTCAAAATTACCTTCATTCATATTTGTAAAATTAATTAGATGCTTTGGGATGTTTGTTTTGTTAGCAATATATTTAATAATTTATTATTATTATTATTATTATTATTCTTTATTTATAAAGTAGCAACAAATTTTGAAGAGCTATCCGTGGGTACAAATGATAAAAGTACAACGGTTATACAATATTTGTAAGAGACAAGAAAAAGCGTATCAAACAAATTCTGGGAAGAATGGCCCTATTCTCGTGGGAACTTACAATCTAGAGGGTAGGAGGGTGAGGACTGCAAGGGTGAGAACGATGTTTATACAGTGTTAGATGAGGGCAAGTATTTGGTAAGTAGAATTAATTTGTTACTGAGCTGGATGGTAGGCTTCCTTGAACAAAAATGTCTTAAGGGAGCATTTAAAGGAAGAAAGATTTGGGAAAAGTCTGACAGCACGAGGAAGTGCGTTCCAGTGGGTTGGCATGACAGAAGTCCTGCAGTCTAGCGTAGGAAGAGGTAAGCATGTCATTGTTGGATCTTAGTGGGCGGGCTGAAGTATATTTGTTGACTAGTTGATTAGAGCTAGCTTCCATTGAGCCGTTAAAAATGGAGCCGTAAGCTACCGAAGCGGCCGACAGCTTAAAGTAATTTCCATTTTAGTAACAGGTTTCCATTGAAAAGGTTTACGCTCTTTTCGTGTAGGTGTAAGTTAGCGTTGTGTTAACTCTTCCACCCGATGAAGGATTTCTAAAGCATTAATAAGTTACTGTGTTAACTCGACCTCACACTACATTCAATCGCATATACGGAGCCGCATACAAGTGCGCCGCCGTATATTTTACCTGTCACTCACTGTTAGAATAAAATCAAACACCTAACGCGATATCTACCTCTAAACCTCAAACCTCCTAGTGCAATAACTAATGTATTAACCCCTAATCCACCAACCCCCATACCGCAAAGCATCTATCAAAGTTATTAACCCCTCAAACGCCAACCCCCAACAACGCAATCTAGCTATTTAAACTATTAACCCCTAATCTGCAATGCCCCCACATTGCAAAGTACCTATTAAATGTATTAACCCCTAATCCACCATTAACCCACATTGCAATTAACCTAACAAATGTATTAACCCCTAAACCATCAAACCCCACAACGCAAATAACTAATCACTAAGCCCCCTAACCTAACACCCCCTAAATTAACCCCATTACATAAATTAAAATAATCCTAAATTACAATTAAAATAAAAAACCTAACATTACTTTAAAAATAAAAATCTAAGTTTAAATTAAGCTAAAATTACAGAAAATAAAAAAATATAAAATAATAAACCAAATTATCAAAAATAAAAAAAATTAAACCTAATCCCTATGAAAATAACCCCCTCCAAAATAAAAAAAAAACTAATCTAATACTAAACTACCAATAGCCCTTAAAAGGGCCTTTTGTAGGGTATTGCCCTAAGTTAAACAGCGCTTTTACCTTTAAAAAAAACTTAGTTCCCCCTAGCAGTAAAACCTCCACCCACCAAATCCCACAAAATAAAAAAAAATAAAACTAAAAAATCCTAAACTACCCATTGCCCCTAAAGGGGCATTTGTTTGGGCATTGCCCTTAAAGGGGCATTCAACTCTTTTACTGTCCTTAAAAGGGCATTCAGCTCTTTTACAGCTCCCAACAGGGCTGCCATCAGGGGATGACAGGGGTGACTCCTGTCAGGGGCCCAATGGGCCAGGGGGGCCCCATGAGACAAGAACTTAAAAAAAAAAAAAAAATTGGCAGCCCCCAGTGGGTACTACAGCAGAGTGCTAATTGAGCATGGGAAATGTTATTACAAGGAGTAAAGTATTAGTATTTGAGATTTGTGCACTAAACCACTATGCACAGTGTGAGACAGACTAGGCACTTTGTTTGTACAGTCAGACATCAGATCACTTTCATTTGCAGAGGAGGTAGGACTTACTTAGCAAATGTTTTTTATTTCTTTGTGCAATTTCGGATTGTAACTTCAGTGTGGTAGTAGTTGTATGGTGGGGCCAGGGGTCCATAAAAACAATTTTTTTTAGCAATATGTAGCAGTGTATTTATGATTATTTGACAATGCTGTAGAAATTCTATATTTAAAGCCATGTAGAAATGTTTCCTCCTCAATACACAAATGGTAGGTGCCCTTTTGGCAGATATTAGATTTTTTATTACTATATATATTTTCATTACATTCCAGTTTACTGCCCCTTTATGCAAGGACTTTCCAGATGCAAGGAGGCATTTTATCTAAGATTTTTACATCTGCATAAAATGTTACTTTCAGACTAAGATTGCTCAGTGTTTGAAATGAGACAGGTTAACTTAACACTGACAGCATTTTCAAAATACATAAGTACAGCTGACAGATGGGAACATTTGTACACTATATTTGAAGTGGTGCTCTTGGTTGGGGAAAATGGGGAAAATGGGGAAAAAACAAACAAACATATCTCAACCTTTTAAAAGTACTTTTCTTCATCTAGCCATCTACCCAGATCATTAATGTACAATTTTGAATTCACAGAATTATTTTTGTTTACACATTTACAAATATGATTCTTTAAAAAGTGTTCTCTTAATTTCTGCATTTTTTTTATCATTCATGCCACACACTGTTGATTTAGGAGATGCAAGGGTGCATAAATGTTTCCTCCTGTGAGTGTTTCTGTGGGTGTCTGTGTTTTTGTCTTTGTGCTTTGGTTTGTGTCTCTATGAGTGTGTATGTATTTTTTTTCTGTGGGTCTCTCTGTGAGGGAGGGTGTGTATGTCTTTGTGCATTTTCTGTGGATGTCTGTAAGGGTGTGTGCATATGCCTTTGAGCTTTTTCTATGGGTGTCTCTGCGAGGGTGTGTGTATGTTTGCCTTTGTGTATTTTCTCTGGATGCCTCTGTGAGGGTGGGCGTGTATGTCTGTTTTCTGTAAATGTCTCTGTGAGGGTGTGTGTGTGTATGTATGTCTGTGTTTTCTGTGGATGTCTCTGTGAGGGTGTGTGTGTATG
Organism: Bombina bombina; assembly: GCF_027579735.1. Classification (NCBI taxonomy): domain Eukaryota; kingdom Metazoa; phylum Chordata; class Amphibia; order Anura; family Bombinatoridae; genus Bombina; species Bombina bombina. Next base: position 1,322,388,360 of record NC_069500.1, read on the forward strand.
TATGTATGTCTGTGTTTTCTGTGGATGTCTCTGTGAGGGTGTGTGTTTTCTGTGGGTGTCTCTGTGAGGGTGTGTATATGTCTTTGTTTGTTTTCTGTGGGTGTCTCTGTGAGGGTGTGTGTATGTCTTTCTGTGTTTTCTGTGGGTGTCTCTGTGTGAGTGTGTGTGTATATGTCTTTATGTGTTTTCTGAGGCTGTCTCTGTCGGTGTTTCCTTGGGTGTATGTGTAAGTTTGAGTTTGTGTGTGTGTGTGTCTATTGTCTGTTTCTTTTTAGGACATTTTGACCTTACTACTGATTTATTCACATCTTTCTACAGACTTTGAGACTAATGAGACCTTTACGGAAGTCACCAATCCACCATTTAACCTTTAAATTATTGTTTAGGCAGTTCAGGGCCCTTCCTTTCAGCCACTGCATGCTGTTGTCATCATTTAGTTGGCATCTTCCTTTACAAAAAGATAATCAGAACTCCATATTTTGTTTTCTAAATCTCCTTTTTTTTTTTACAAAACTGTAGTCTACCTCATTACTTGTCAGGTCAATGTAATCAAGTGCTGAGTGTCTGTTTGGGTGTCTGTGTCTGAGTGTGTTTGTGTGTTTCTTTGCGTGTCTGCTAGAGTGTCTATATGTGAATCCTTATGTGTGAGTGTGTGTGTGTGTTTCAGTGTATGAGTTTGTCTGTGTATTTGTATGTTACTACCTTTACAACATTTCCAAGTTTAAATAGACACTTAAGAATAAAGTGCATATACGTTTTAGTCACCTGGTCAAAAATTGCACATGTCAAAGGGGGGGGCCTGATCAATGGTTAAGTCAGGGGCCCCAAAATTTCTAGTGGCGGCCCTGGCTCCCAAATTATTAGATCAGCTGAATCCCGCACACATAAGGGTTATGAAAATAGGGTGAATGTAAATAACGTACCGCCAGTCCAATGGCTTAAAAATAAAAAGCTCCTTTATTTAGAAATACACGTAAAAGGCATACACGCCAGCAAGGTAACAAGGTCAAACGCGTTTCATAGTTGTAACTTCTTCAGTGACCTATAACAACACCTGAAATCTCATCCTTAATAAAGGTATTAACCACTCCCCCATTACAGGTGCAAATCATAGTACAGGTGAATCAGAAAAGGAGGGCAATTACATTCAACACATGCAATATATAATTTCTAACAGATAAGCATATTTACATAGTTACAGAGTGTAAAATAAAATGTAGTTTCATTTTAAAGTGAAAGCATTTATTTATTGAAACGTCTTTTATTTAACTGATATCTGGGGCATAACCTTATTTCTATTAGCATATACCAAATTAATAACTGAATCAAAGTCATCCATAATATTAAATACCTAGAGCTACCTTATAATTATATCATATGAACTAAGTACAAATAACCATTTACTAAAAGGTATTACTCTAGTGAAAATGTGATATGACAGATCCTCATGCTTAAGGGCTAAATAATTTTTAATTTTTGAGATGTATATGATTATCACCTTATTGCAGGAAGGAATATTGCTAGATCAGATTCTTAAAAACCTAGAAACTTCCCAATTTTTCCCAATCAATATCATCATCAATACTTTATGGATAAAGTTATTACATATATTTGTGACTAGGTATGAGTAACAAAATATGCACTAAAGACTCCCAAACAAAGGAAGTACATACCAAAATTCATAATGCTTTCTAATATAGTGTAAATGCGTGCATATTTCCCACCCAAGTCTAAGTCCAATTACACTACATAAAGTTTAATGTCCCAGTCAGAATTTAGTCCCATAGGGACCCTTGTATTTAATTGGAAAATCCAATATACTTCCTTCTGGCTTAGAAGTTTAAGTCTGTTTCCTCCTCTTTTGGGTCTTCTTACATGTTGTATACCCTGCAAACTCAATAAATTTTTGTTCCCATTATGTTCGTTCTTAAAATGTAAGGCAACTGGGGTATCTGAGTCCTCATCTCCAATTGACCTCAGGTGCTCCAAAAATTTCGTTTTTAGAGTTCTGGTCGTTTGACCAACATATTTAATATTGCAAAGTTTGCACGTGAGTAAATATATCACGTACGAGGTGTTACAATTTATGCACTCTTTAATTTTAAAAGACTTTTCATCACCCGTGGACTTGAAGGTATCCCCCAATAAGAACATGATTTACATTTCCTACTTCCACAGTGGAAAAAACCATTTCTTGGTGTAAGCCAATTACCTGTAGTACTTGTAGGTAGCATGGATGGGGAAAGAATGTTAGCCAACGTTCTTGATTTACGTGTCACATATTTACACCCTCCCTCAATTATTTTATCCATAGTCTCATCAACTCTAAGAATAGGGAGAGACTTTTTGATAATATGACAGATATCATTATATTCCTTACTATACATTGTTGTGAATACAGGTTTCTGCTGGTAATCAGCTTTTTTCCTAACTTTGCCTTTAATCATGTCTTGTCTAGCCATATAATCTACTTGTTGTTTAGCCTCTCTCAGATCCTGTAATTTGTATCCTCTTTCCAAAAATCGTTCTGTAGTTTTCACTGAGTGGGCTTCATAGGCCTCTATGGTACTACAATTTCTTTTTGTCCTCATGTATTGGCCTTTTGGTATGGCCTTTATAACATGTCTTGGATGGCTAGATTTAGCCATCAAAAGAGTATTGCCTGCACTCTCCTTTCTATACAACTCTACTTCTATACTATGTGTATTAGTGTTAGGTTTAATTAGTACATCAAGGAAGGGCATTTCTTTTCTACTTGTGTTCATAGTGAACCGTAGATTCTGTTGGTTATCTGATAGATAATCAAAAAAGTCATTCACCATCGAATCATCACCCTTAAATATGAACACAAGGTCGTCTATATAACGACCGTAATACCTGATGTGTTCTTTGAAGGGATTATCGTCACCAAAGACACGGGACAGCTCCCACCAACCTAAAAATAGGTTGGCATACGTGGGGGCAAATTTCGCCCCCATAGCTGTCCCTTGTCTTTGGCGATAGTAATCCCCCTCAAATAGAAAAAAATTATGTGATAACAAAAATTCAATAGATTTTAAAATGAATTCTCTGAGATTAACATCATAATCAGTAAAAATCTCTAGACACGATTGTATTGCCACAATACCCTTATCATGAGGGATGGAGGTATAGAGGGATACAACATCAATGGTGACAATACATTGATCATCCAGCCATTCCACCTGTTCAATCTGTTTAATGAATTCTGTTGTATCCCTAATATAACTCCTAAGGCTCAATACAATGGGTTGCAGTAAAGTGTCAATCATGGCGCTTAGTGGTTCATTTAATGAACCAATGCCTGCCACTATGGGGCGTCCTGGAGGCGAGGTCATGAAGACACAGCATAGCACGGCATTGAGAGAGGCGAATGGAATTGCCAAACAATTGAGCGCTTACTCACGGATTCTGGCCCTGGCTCCCAAATCCCTAATCTAAAAAATAAAAAAAAGCCTAACTCTAACCCCCAGATAGGTACTCACAGTTTGAACAGACAATATAGTTTCAGTAGCTCTCATCCTATTGGTTGATTAGAATTTGAAGAATCAAATCAGCCAATTGGAATGCATGGGACGTCATATTTAATTGTGTAACTTGAATTCACTATTCAGTGTACAGTGTCGATTGTACAAAGAGGATCGTCCACGCTCACTGGCTCCGCGGTCGCCGGACTTTAGTTCTAGCAATCACCTGTCTTTTTTTTTTTATTATTTTTTTAATTTTTTAGATTATTGATTTGGGTGCTGTAAAAGAGCTGACAGCCCTTTTAGTGGCAGAAAAAGATCTGAATGCCCTTTTAAGGGCAATGCCCATACAAATGCCCCTTTAGGGGCAATGGGTACTTTAGGATTTTTTAGTGTTAGTTTTTTTTTACTTTGTGGGGTTTGGTGGGTGGGGGGTTTTACTGTTAGGGGGAACTGTTTTTTTAAAGGTAAAAGAGCTGTTTAACTTAGGGCAATGCCTTACAAAAGGCCCTTTTAAGGGCTATTGGTAGTTTAGTATTAGATTAGGGGGTGCTTTTTTTTTCATACGGATTAGGTTTAATTTTTGATAATTTGGTTTATTATTTTATGTAATGTTAGACTTTTTTATTTTCTCTAATTTTATCTTAATTTAAACTTATTTTTTTTTTATTTTTGAAGTAATGTTAGGTTTTTTATTTTAATTGTAATTTAGGATTATTTGAATTTATGTAATGGGGTAAATTTAGGGGGTGTTAGGTTAGGGGGCTTAGTGATTTCTTATTTGCGTTGTGAGGTTAAGGGTTAATAGATTTAATAGATTCTTTGCGATGTGTGGGGGCATTGCGGATTAAGGGTCAATAGATTTAATAGCTAGTTTGTGTTGTGGGGGCATTGCGGATTAGGGGTTAATAGATTTAATAGATAGTTTGCAATGTGGGGGCATTGCCAATTGAGGGTTAATAGATTTAATAAATATTTTGCGATGTGGGGGCATTGCGGATTAGGAGTTAATAGATTAATAGATAGTTTGCATAGTGGGTGCATTGCGGATTAGGGGTTAATAGATTTAATCGATAGTTTGCATTGTGAGGGCATTGCAAATTAGGGGTTAATAGATTTAATATATACTTTGCGATGTGGGGGCATTGAGGATTAGGCGTTAATAGATAGTTTGCGTAGTGGGGGCATTGCGGATTGGGGTTAATAGATTTAATAGATAGTTTGCATTGTGCTGGCATTGCGGATTAGGGGTTAATAGATTTAATAGATAGTTTGCATTGTGCTGGCATTGCGGATTAGGGGTTAATAGATTTAATAGATAGTTTGCATTGTGGGGCATTGCGGATTAGGGGTTACTAGTTTAAATAGCTAGTTTGTGTTGTGGGGCATGGTGGTTTAGAGGTTAATACATTTATTACAAATTGTGATGTGGGGTGGTGGCGGATAGAGGGGTTTTGACGTGTCGAGTTAGATTTCAATGGGAAAAAGGTCTCAAAGAGCACCTTTTTCCTGTTTTACACCTAGTTGAGCTGGGTGCTACTTTTTTTAGTGTATTGTGCAGGCATTGAAAACTGGGTATAATTAATATAATATAAAACTGGGCCATAGAACAAGCTATTGATGCTGCTGTTCGTTCCTGGCAGACTGCTTCTCATTCTGTTTTGCATATGTAAATATGACCCTGGGGATAGTCTTCCTAAGGGTGATGGGGGAAACCAGACGTGGACTCCTTGCCCAATGTGCTTAGAGGGTAGAGGGATATGGCTGCACCTCACTGACGAGGTCCAAAGGAGGCCGAAACGATCATCTGGGGTTTTCATTTTCCTTGTTCAGAGGAGAATTGCCTGGTATTTCCGGGCTGGACTGACCATGTCGGCGGGATCAGAATGATATACTACAGGAAAGTTTTCCTCTGTGAAAAGCACAATTGGGCAGAAAGAAGCTACTACCAGGTGGCAACCGGGCCATAGAACAAGCTATTGATGCTGCTGTTAGTTCCTGGCAGACTGCTTCTCTTTCTGTTTTGCATAATTTAAAGATTACCGGCTTCCTATACTTTGTATGGGACACAATAATGTTTTCGGCAGCCAGAATCCGGTTGCTCAAATTACGTTATAACGGGCCGTTGGAAGCAGTCGATAAACGATATTGCTTCCGACAGCATATTTATCGGTTTGCGAGTGCACACAAACGGAATTACAGCTCAATAGAAAAATTTTAACACTTTCAGTGAGCGTTAACATGAAAAATGTAAATACATAGACAATATATTAGAGCCTTACTTAAATATATCTGTTTTTCGTTTCATAAAAAATATTACACAAAGCAAAATAAAAAATTTGAGTCTCTTGTGTTCATTAAGTCTGTTTGTTCTTAAATATGTCACAAAATTGTGTAAATTCACTATTCAGTGTACAGTGGCGATCTTACAAAGAGGATGTAGGTGAAAAAAACCTAATAAAAACATTCATTCGAATTATATCTTTGGCTATACAGCATTATCATTTCTACGACAGGTTACAAGACCAGTTAAACCTCATTCATTATTGTATCTTTCCCCATCTGAATAACAAATACACTCAGTTCACCTTACTAGGATTAGAAATTGAAACCAACAGTAAGCACTTTGATCACATTACTCACTCTTGCATTATTGTCTAGTGTTTCCATAGAAAATTCTTATACAAAGATCAGTCTTGCATGCAGCATTAACAATAGCAATTTTCCCACTGTAAGTGTCATTTCTACATGTATTACCAAAAGCATTGTGTATTAGAATGTTTTTATGTCTATAAAATCTAAATCATAGATAAGTTGTTTAAGCTACACAGAGAGATTTATGATTAATCAAAAGAAGAAAGTGTTCTTTTTATTTAAATTTGTATATATTTATATATATATAATTATATATCTATAATATATATATATATATATATATATATATATATATATATATATATATATATATATGTAAATATATATCTCCATTCAAATACCTTGTCACATACAGTATACCTTTTAACCCATATAGGGCCAGATTACGAGGGGAGTGCAAATTAACGCTCCCACTTGAGCGTTAATTGTGCTAGAAGTAAGCTTTCTGCTCTCGTTGGGTTGTGCTCATATGAATTGAAAGTAAACTGTTTTCGCTCTCGTGGTAACCTGACAAGAGCAAAAATTGAAACTTAGAATATTGCTTGCATATTCACGTATTCCTCCCATGCAAGTGAATCGAGATAAAAAGTGGCAAACAAAACTAACAACCTACTCACGCGCAAACCCGATCGCATATTCTCATGTGCACTAACCTATCATGAAAATATGAATATTTCAAATTTCAATGTTCTTTACATACCAGAATATGTTCTATGTATTCATAAATAAATATTTCTACATATATATATGATGTTTTTTGGTACAATATATATCCATACCTCTATATATTATATATATATATATATATATATATATATATATATATATATATATATATATATATATATATATACAGGTGGCCCTCGTTTTACAACAGTTCAATTTACACCGTTTTCATCTACTTAAAGGGACAGTCATCACCTTAGTCATCTTAAAATCTTACCTTAGATTACGCTGCAAATAACCTCCTTCACCCCTTTCTATATTATGCAGCAGGAACAGTAAAACATTTTTTTTTTTTTTTAAATGAATACTGTTTCTGGCTATTTTGAAATTTCTTCCAAGCTCCACCCACTGATGACATCATAAGCTGGGCTAAATCTAGGCACTCTGATGAATAGACAGTCTGTTGAATCCAACCAGTGAGGCTTTTGTGATTGGATGCCATATGCAGCCCACATTGTGATGTCATTAGTGGGTGGAGCTTGGCAGCCATTTTATAGTGGTCAGAAACAATATTCATTTTAAAATAACTTTTTACCATTCCTGCTACATAATTTAGAAAAGATGAAGGAGGCTTTTTTCAACTTAATTTAAGGTAAGAACTTAAGATGACTAAGGTGTAGACTGTCCCTTTAATGGCAAAGGGCTTGTATATATATATGTATTTATATGTTTATATGTGTATATTTGTTTGTAAATACATATATACACATATAAATACATAAATACATATGCACACACACACATATATATATACAGTAAATATATATATATATATATATATATATATATATATATATATACAGTATATATATATACAGTATAGTTTAAAAAAATGTTTGTTGTTTTATATATATATATACTGTATATATATATATATATACTGTATATATATATATATATATATATATATATATACATATCTATCTTTAGACATCTATATGTATGCATCTCACTATTAAACCCTTTGCCTATCTTTTTTTTCTAACACCTGAGACCTCCTATCTTTGAGCCTTTATAACTTTTGTGTGCAATATTATTATTGAATAATTTTTATTAGACAGTGTTATTATGAGTGTAACCGTACTTTATAATGTATTTTGATGTGTTTTGTGCAACTTTTATGTTTCGTGAAGCAGTTAACCAGAGCTCTGAAGTAGCTGTAATCATTCTAGAGTAAATCGTGATTGCGCTCACGTGGTCATGTTTACTTTCACTCGTAATACTAGCGGTAAGCCCAATGAGCGTAAACCCTAGCGATAAAATCCTTATTGCTCGGGTGCAAACCTTTGTGCTATACCCGTAATCTAGCTGATAATTTGTTTTTAATATTAATGTAAATATTTTTACCAGATAGTGTATATGTGAGTGTAACACTTTATTTTAATGTACTTATGGTGTGCTTGGTGCAACTTTTTTCACACGTTATTTATCAAGCTTTCTACTTACCAGCATTCCCTGGCCCCAATACACACCCCCCGCAACTAAATAAACTTATTAACCCCTAAACCGCCGCTGCTGGACCCCGTCGCAACTATAATAAATATATTAACCCCTAAACCGCTGCTCCCGGACCCCGCCGCCACTATAATAAATATATGAACCCCTAAACCGCCGCTCCTGGCCCCCGCCGCCACTATAATACATATATGAACCCCTAAACCGCTGCTCCCGGACCACGCCGCCACCTACATTATACCTATTAACCCCTAATCTTCCGCCCCCTATACCGCCGCCACCTACATAAAGTTATTAACCCCTATCCTGCCAATCCCGGACCCTGCTGCAACTAAATAAAATGTTTAATCCCTAAACCGTCGCTCCAGGAGCCCACCGCCACCTACATTACTTTTATTAACCCCTAATCTGCCCCCCCCTACACCGCCGCCACGTAAATTATATCCATTAACCCCTAAACCTAAGTCTAACCCTAACCGTAACACCCCCTAACTTAAATATTATTTAAACTATTATTATTATTTGTATTTATTTTAACTAGGTACAATAGTTATTAAATAGTTATTAACTATTTAATAAACTACCTAGCTAAAATAAGTACAAAATTACCTGTAAAATAAACCCTAACCTAAGTTACAATTACACCTAACACTATACTACCATTAAATAAATTAAATTAATTAAATACAATTACCTACAATTAAATTAAAATAACTAAAATTATCTAAAGTACAAAAAAACCCCTCTAAATTACAGAAAAAAAAAAAAAATACAAGAGGTTTAAACTAAATTACACCTAATTTAAGCCCCCTAATAAACTATTATTATTATTTGTATTTATTTTAACTAGGTACAATAGTTATTAAATAGTTATTAACTATTTAATAAACTACCTAGCTAAAATAAGTACAAAATTACCTGTAAAATAAACCCTAACCTAAGTTACAATTACACCTAACACTATACTACCATTAAATAAATTAAATTAATTAAATACAATTACCTACAATTAAATTAAAATAACTAAAATTATCTAAAGTACAAAAAAAACCCTCTAAATTACAGAAAAAAAAAAAAAAATACAAGAGGTTTAAACTAAATTACACCTAATCTAAGCCCCCTAATAAAATAAAAAAGCCCCCCAAAATAATAAAATTCCCTACCCTAAACTAAATTACAAATATCCCTTAAAAGGGCCTTTTGCGGGGCATTGCCCCAAAGTAATTAGCTCTTTTACCTGTAAAAAAGAAATACACCCCCAACATTAAAACCCACCACCCACACACCCAACCTTACTCTAAAACCCACCCAATACCCCCTTAAAAAAACCAAACACTACCCCATTGAAGATCACCCAAAGAAGTGGTCCTCCAGATGGGCAGAAGTCTTCATCCAATCCGGGCAGAAGAGGTCCTCCAGATGGGCAGAAATCTTCATCCAAGGGCCGCCTCCATAGATCTGTGTCGGACTGAGTCTGGCGGATCGTATGTTACGTCACTAGATTCTACTTTTGCCGGTCTGTAGGGCTTGATAACTATGGCGAATCAGCCTCTCCACAAATACGCTGCGGAATTCCAGCGTATTTGCGGTTGACGGCTTGATAACTAGAGGCCTAGGTCTTTAGTCGCTCTAACTTCACGCGCACAAATTTAGTTTGTGCTTGAGTGAACGCGTTTACTTTTTACGGTGCAATTTAGTGCGTTGCGATATTGCTTATGGCGATCACCTGTGCTAACAATAACGTGCCACTTGTAATCTAACCCAAAGTTAGGTAAAATAATAATATATAGAAAATAAAACAGCTCCAATAATTCGGGAAGCATTTTTTTTTAAATCTCTTTTTAAGTTGGTTAAATTTTGCCAATCTCAAAAGTTGGTAAAACATAGATAATTTTTTTTTAAGAAATCACTTTTCTGAGAATAACATATATAAAAAAGGCCACTACAAGAAAGTGGCTGGTTAGATGGGAACTGTGTTTTCACTATAAATATATATGTATATGCTTTTATACATATCCTGTATATATTTATGTGCTAATATGTGTGTATACACATATAAACACATAATATATATGAATATATTCATATACATATATATGTATTCATTGCTGGCCAAAGCTGCACAATTCGCCCCCTGCGCTACGCTAGGTGGTTTGCCGTGTTTATCGGCTTTAAAATAAGGCTCCCATTGGAGCCTATGGAAGCGTGCTCTTGTGAGTACCAGGCTTCCGGGCAATGCGATATTGTGCTTTACTCGTAATCTAGCTCTAAATAAATCACTGCTTGAATGATGTATTCAGAGCAAAGATTAGCCTGAGAATAATTTGTACATTTTTAAAAATTATATTGGCTGTTTTGAAAAACATAAGGGTAAAGTTAATAGGACAGTATTCACTAGAATTGTTAAGGGAAAAAAACAGAGGCGCCAAATAAATTAGTATTGTTTTAAAAGATAGATTATTCCTTTATTACCCATTCCCCAGTTTTGCATAACTAACACAGTTATATTAATACATTTTTATCTCTGTGATTATCTTGTATCTAAGCCTCTGCAGACTCTCCCCCTATCACATGACTATTTATTTATTATCTACTAGTCCTAAAGCCCGTGTACAGGGGCCATTTTTTGCAGTACAGAGTTCCCACCCCTTGCTCTCTCTCTGTCCCCTTCTCTTTTGTGCTCTCTCTCTCTCTCTGTCCCTCTCTCTTTTATGCTCTCTCCCTCTCTCTGTTCCCCTCTTTTTGTGCTTTCTCTGTGTCCCCCTCTCTTTTGTGCTCTCTCTTTCCCCTCTTTTGTGCTCTTTCTGCCTCCTCTCTTTTGTGCTCTTTCTCCCCCCCTCTCTTTTGTGCTCTTTCTGCCTCCTCTCTTTTGTGCTCTTTCTCCCCCCCTCTCTTTTGTGCTCTTTCTGCCTCCTCTCTTTTGTGCTCTTTCTGCCTCCTCTCTTTTGTGCTCTTTCTGCCTCCTTTCTTTTGTGCTCTTTCTGCCTCCTCTCTTTTGTGCTCTTTCTCCTCCCCCTCTCTTTTGTGTTCTTTCTGCCCCCTCTCTTTTGTGTTCTTTCTGCCCCCTCTCTTTTGTGCTCTTTCTGCCCCCTCTCTTTTGTGCTCTTTCTGCCCCCTCTCTTTTGTGCTCTTTCTGACCCTTCTTTTGTGCTCTTTCTGCCCCCTCTCTTTTGTGCTCTTTCTGCCCCCTCTCTTTTGTGCTCTTTCTCCCCCCTCTTTTGCTCTCTCTCACCCTTCTCTTTTGCTCTGTCTCCCGCATCTTTTGCGCACTCTCTCTACAGACCGCGCCCCCATTATGCCCCACTCTGCGGTCAAGCCCCCACCACGTCTGTGGTACGCCCCGCCTCAGCCTCACCCACTTTGCTCGGCCCGCCCACTCCCTCCAGACTGCAGATCAAGTTAGTTTGTGCAAGGCCAGCTGTGTTTGTCCTTGCACTGTCTCTACTGCGCATGACAGCTTCGGACAAACACACTTGGCCTTTTATATTATAGGATTGACTTTAATTTTAGCCAATTAGTGTTGTGTTGTCCTGACTCTTAAATAACTCAGCGGGTGTGAGCACAATGTTATCTATATGGCCCACATGAACTAGCAGTCTCCTGTTGTGAAAAGCTAATAAAAAAGCATGTGATAAGAGATTTTTCTGTAGTGGCTTAAAAACAGGCAGAAATTTAGAGGTTTAAATGTTATAAAGTATATTAATATAACAATGTTGGTTGTGCAAAGCTGGGGAATGGGTATTAAAGGCGTTATCTATCTTTATAAACAATAACAATTTTAGTGCTGAATGTCCCTTTAATGTTCATAAAGCAGTGAGTGCCACCATATTTTAACTTAGATTACTTTTTTTGCAAAAGCCAATTAGAAAATGACTTACTAGAGTGTGCAACCAATAACTGTGTTCATTCCAAAATGAATTGTAAAGCCAAAAATAATCAAAATATAACTACAGGAAAAGAGAATCAATAAATAATGAAAGTGCATTGCAAAGTTGGTTTGCTACATGTAATGAAACAATTTATATTAATATTTTGAGGTGCTAAACCCCTTAAGGACGTAGCTTCAGTTTGTTCTGTGGTTCCATGATGGAATACTGTAATTGCACTCCACGTGTTATCTAGGCCATTGTGTGCTGCTAGTAAATAATAATGGTGCAGTTATCATTCAGTCATTACAAATGAATCACTAATATTAAAGCGCTTTGCTGTGGGCGCTGGAGCTGCTTAGTTTAGCGAGGAGGCCGTGGCAAAGAAAAGGTGCATTTAACATAGCTTTTCAAAAAGTAATCACTGAAGGTCCCATTTATTTTTAGTGCTGGAAATTCATTTTTGAATCACTAGGATTTACCATCACTTTAAGTTTTTCTTTCCATCCGACATAGGCAGCGATCACCCATGCTATATTGTGTTATTGCCTCCAAAGAAAAATAAAACATTATCCCATTATTTATGATTACTGAGATTATACTATATTTTGAAATAGGTTAAAGAGGCAGTTATCACCTTGAGATTTTGATATAAAATGTGTATTTATGCATAATGAAACAATATTGGAATATACCATTATTATTATATAATTAAGTTCTGAAAATGAAGGATTTTCTAATTTTCAGAACTTTAAATGCACCCTGATGACTTTACAAGACTAACCCTGCTACATATGTTTCCCAATGTAATGCATTTTATACTAACATTATGGCTCCTGGCTAGCCTTGTTGTCTTCAGACTAAAGCCCAGATTGGCTCCTTCAAATAAGACAAATTGAGGCTGGAGTTTGGCTATTGAAAAAACAATTGCATTAAAAAAGGATGTTTGTTTTTAAAAATGTTTAGACTTGGCTGATAAGTTATTCTATAGTAACTTTTTTTAAATGGGCAGTGCACTATAAAATTGTTTCCATTAATGTATTTCCAGAGACTCTTTATACTACATGCAGAGCATAAAATTGAAGGGGCATAGTTCCTTTAGGTTTATTTTTGCATATAATAGCTGTTTTTGTTTTTTTAAACCACAACCCAATCAAATGGGCTAAGCTTGCAGGAATATCAAATCTTATTATTTTATCTATATAAATATACAAAGCTGCTTATCTTATATTTGTCTGTACATACGAAGTCCAATACATAGGGCCTGATGATCCAATCTGGCGAGATGATCAAATACGTCATAAGTATCTAATACGTCATAAGTACAAAGGCTTTTAAAAAGGCTATTTTTTTTCCTTAAGAGTTGTTTATCTCTCTATGCAGAGCTCTGGATGTGAAGGAGAGACACCTGATTTGCAAAATAATGCTCAAAATAGCCCTCAAAGATTTGGCGATTTTATCCTTCATGCCGGCGAGTTTTTGAGAGAACAATTGAAAATATACATTTTAGTACGCATCACTTCTGTCCCCACCAAAATTTTCAGCTTGGATGGTGGGTTTAGCTATTTCAAATGAGAAAACACATCAGAAAACACATCAGAAGGTAAAAACAGATAATTGGGAACACCTTAAAGGGCAGAAAAAAAATGCAGAACATTGTCCCTTTAAATACAAGATATTGGTAGCATTACATACAATTAAGGAATACAATTATTGTAAGAAAAAATGTTGAGGATTGTATTTCTACAAGTATGGTTATACAGAATAGTTATGTATACTGTAGTTTTTAAGGAATTGATTTATTAAAATGAAAATATCAACTGAAAAATGCACTTCCTGGAATAGGTTCTATTCTGTCCTGATTTACACATCCTGTAATGGATTATTTTACTTTGATTTCTGTGGCAAGTGCTAATTGGGAAACACAACACCATGAGCTTTATTCTATGGAGATTTTCCATCAAGGAACGCTTCATCCCCTGAGGAGGATAACCCTGAAGCATTCAAACTCACACAAAGGTTGCAAAATGGACGTCTGTTGGAGCTGGACCATTATTCTTGCAGTTGAACAAGGACTACAATAAAAAAACTTGATGTGAACCCCTAAAGGTACAGCAAACTGACCAAAAGAAATGAAATCAAAGAAAAGATATTTGTTTTCTGAAAATGAATAACTTTGAAATGATGAAAGTCAATTTGTAGATCTAAGACCTTTGGACTAACATCTGCTTGGCGATACACAGGTCACACCTGCTTAACACAGGTATACAGATTACATCAAAAGATATATATTGCCACTGGAAAACAAAGGAAAATGTTTCTACCAAGGGGTCCTGCTGTGTTTTTAAATGCTCAGATCAAATAGCCACTGAGGAATTTGTGTGCATTACATTCAGACAGCAAAATGCACAATTCTCTCTCTCTTTAAAAAAAAATAAAAAAAATGTATATATATATATATATATATATATATATATATATACACACACACTGTAGATATATATATATATATATATATATATATATACACACTCGAACAAATGCACTCACATGCTGATGAAGGGTAGTGCATACCCGGAAACGTTTCATTAAACTTAAACTTTGTTATTCCGTAAAAAGAGCCCTGTGAGTGTATTTGTTCAAGTGGATATTTGCTGTTATTTTTGCAAACAGTCAGATGACACTGGTGGATTGAGCTGCTGAAAGGAGTTTATATATATATATATATGCATAAAGTCCCAGAGCTCTGCACACACTGTAAATATCTGTAGTTTGCCAGGGGTGCATCAAAAGTAAACAATATAGCAGAGAAGAGGACTTTTAATGGCTTTTTAATGACTTTTAATGGCTTTTAACATGGTCTGAGGACGGGCTAATTACCCCGAAACGTTACTATTATTAAATTAATACATTGCAAGACCCGGAGAGTGCGTCTTCTTTTCTGCTATATATATATATTTAAAGAGAGAGAATTAAAAGAAAAGGTGAAAGTTAGATATTTCTTTTGCTTTAACAAAGGAATATAAAAAAGAATACACTATCTTCTTCTTCATAGCCTCCTGGGGGCCCCTGGACTCTATAAAGAAGGGTCAGATTAGCTATTACCGCAGCCCTCGGAGTCTATAAAGAAGAAGTAGATAAGCACTGCTCCCCAGTGCGCTACAGGTAAGTATAAATGTGTCTGGAGTAAGAGAACATTTACATTTGTTTTAACGAACACTAATGTAAATGTTAATGAATATTCAGTATTCAGTTCAAAACCGAATACCGATTAGTGCAGAACATGAACATTCTTACTTTCCTGAATATTCGTTCCGAATGATTAGTCCGAAACAAATTTATTCAGTTCTGCACATAGCTAATGGGGATATTTTGTGTTTATTTTGTTCACAAGTATTAAAATGAAAGCACTATGCTGGTACAAACGCATCTTTATACATTTAAACATGTTTAGCACTTATTTAATTAGTGTTCATATAACTCCTATATCAAACTGTAGCCCCAAATACTGTGTTTGTTCTGGTTCATCTGAAGCAAAAAAAAAATACAAAAAATAAACAAACTACAATTTTTCCTACAGTTCAAAAATATATTTAAGGTCAACTCAAACTTTAATTCAAGAAACAGGGTTCTATCAAGTCTACCCAGAGTTCTGTCTAAAGTGTAAAGTTAATTAACTCTTAAGATGCACAATTTATTATTACTATACAGTGTTTGCCCTTATAACATAGTCTATAAATCAACCACCTTATAAATAAAGTTAGCTGAACTTACAAACCTCTGAGTACCTTCCAATCAGGGCTACAGATGTTCCGAATGCAAATTCGGCACAATCTGACTACTATTGCTAGTTATCAAATTTCTACTAGGTACGCTCGCCACTATTCCGGCCCAGCGTACCTGATACCATAGGAATCAATAGGAGTCTGAAAGCAGTGAAAGCTCATGTTCGCTAATGCCTGATATCCCATTGATTCCTATGGTAACATTTACACCTAACACCCTAACATGTACCCCGAGTCTAAACACAACTAATCTGCCCCCCTACACCGCAGCCACCTACATTATACTTATTAACCCCTAATCTGCCGCCCCCTACACCGCCGCCACCTACATTATATTTATTAACCCATAATCTGCCGCCCCGACCCCGCTGCCACCTACTTATACTTATTAACCCCTAATCTGCCGCCCCGACACCGCCGCCACCTACATAAAGTTATTAAACCCTAATATGCCCCCCTACACCGCTGTCACCTACATTATACTTATTAACCCCTAATCTGCCACCCCCTACACCGCCGCCACTATATTAAATTTATTAACCCCTAAACCTAAATCTAACCTTAACCCTAACACCCCCTAACTTAAATATAATTTAAATAAATCTAAATAAATATTCCTATAATTAAATAAATTATTCCTACTAGCTACAATATAACTAATAGTTACATTGTAGCTACCTTAGGGTTTATTTTTATTTTACAGGCAAGTTTGTATTTATTTTAACTAGGTACAATAGTTATTAAATAGTTATTAACTATTTAATAACTTCCTAGTTAAAATAAATGCAAATATACATGTATAATAAAACCTAACCTAAGTTACAATTACACCTAACACTGCACTATAATTAAATAAATTCCCTAAACTAAATACAATTAAATACAATTAAATAAAATTATCTAAAGCACAAAAAACAAAACACTAAATTACAGAAAATAATAAACAAATCATAAGATTTTTAAACTAATTACACCTAATCTAATCCCCCTAACAAAATAAAAAAGCCCCCCCCAAAATAAAAAAAGACCTACCCTACACTAAATTACAAATAGCCCTTAAAAGGGCCTTTTGTGGGGCATTGCCCCAAAGTAATCAGCTCTTTTACCTGTAAAAAAAAATTACAACCCCCCCAACATTAAAACCCACCACCCACACAACCAACCCTACTCTAAAACCCACCCAATAACCCCTTAAAAAAACCTAACACTAACCCCTTGAAGATCACCTTACTGGGAGAAGTCTTCACCCAACCGGGCCAAAGTCCTCAACAAATCCGGCAGAAGTGGTCCTCCAAATGGGAAGAAGTGGTCCTCTAGATGGGCAGAAGTCTTCATCCAAACTGCATCTTCTATCTTCATCCATCCGGCGCAGAGCCGGTCCATCTTCAAGACATCCGACGCAGAGCATCCTCTTCTGACGACGTCTTCTTGTTGAATGAAGGTACCTTTAAGTGATGTCATCCAAGATGGCGTCACTTCAATTCTGATTGGCTGATAGAATTCTATCAGCCAATCAGAATTAAGGTAGAAAAAATCCTATTGGCTGATGCAATCAGCCAATAGGATTTAAGTTCTATGCTATAGGCTGATCCAATCAGCCAATAGGATTGAGCTTGCATTCTATTGGCTGTTCCAATCATAGAATCAGAATCGGAATTGAAGGGACGCCGTCTTGGATGACGTCACTTAAAGGTACCTTCATTCAACAAGAAGACGTCATCAGAAGAGGATGATCTGCGTCGGATGTCTTGAAGATGGACCCGCTCCATGCCGGATGGATGAAGATAGAAGATGTCATCTGGATGAAGACTTCTGCCCGTCTGGAGGACCACTTCTGCCGGATTCATTGAGGACTTCGGCCCAGTTGGGTGAAGACATCTCATGGTAAGTTGATCTTCAAGGGGTTAGTGTTAGGTTTTTTTAAGGGGGTATTGGGTGGGGTTGGTTGTGTGGGTGGTGGGTTTTAATGTTGGGGGGGTTGTAATTTTTTTTACAGGTAAAAGAGCTGATTACTTTGGGGCAATGCCTCACAAAAGGCCCTTTTAAGGGCTATTTGTAATTTAGTGTAGGGTAGGTCTTTTTTTATTTTGGGGGGGGGCTTTTTTATTTTGTTAGGGGGATTAGATTAGGTGTAATTAGTTTAAAAATCTTATAATTTGTTTATTATTTTCTGTAATTTAGTGGGGGGGTTGTACTTTTGATAATTTTATTTAATTGTATTTAATTGTATTTAGTTTAGGGAATTTATTTAATTATAGTGTAATGTTAGGTGTAATTGTAACTTAGGTTAGGTTTTATTTTAAAGGTATATTTGTATTTCTTTTAACTAGGAAGTTATTAAATAGTTAATAACTATTTAGTAACTATTCTACCTAGTTAAAATAAATACAAACTTGCCTGTAAAATAAAAATAAACCCTAAGCTAGCTACAATGTAACTATTAGTTATATTGTAGCTAGCTTAGGCTTTATTTTATAGGTAAGTATTTAGTTTTAAATAGGAATAATTTATTTAATGATAGGAATATTTATTTAGATTTATTTAAATTATATTTAAGTTAGTGGGTGTTAGGGTTAGACTTAGTTTTAGGGGTTAATAATTTTAATATAGTGGCGGCGGTGTAGGGGGGCAGATTAGGGGTTAATAAATATAATGTAGGTGGCGGCGGTGTAGGGGGCTGCAGATTTGGGGTTAATAAGTATAATGTAGGTGGCGGTGGGCTCTGTGAGCGGCGGTTTAGGGGTTAAACACTTTGTTTAGTTGCGGCATGGTCCGTGATTGGCGGTTTAGGGGTTAAACACTTTATTTCGTTGCGGTGGGCTCAGGGAGCGGCGGTATAGAGGGTAAAACAGTGTAGTATAGTGTTTAGTGACAGGGTACCAATAAAGCTGTGAAAAAGCCGAAGAGCAGCGAGATCGATGACTGTTAGTTAACAACAGTCCGCTGCTCATCTCCCCATACTTGGTGCACAGCTTTTTGACAGCTTTTTTGATAATTTTGTAGAACGTATTCAAGTTCGCAGCAGCAATGTTAGGCGATCTTAGGCGAGCGTATTGGTGCCGTCGAATGCAAATAAGTTGACGGCTTGATAAGTAGATGCCAGGATGTCTATTGCATCTTCTCATACTTTCACTCATGATAACAGTGTGGGGTTTTATTTTGACTTTACTGTCCTTTTAAACTCTACACATAAAACATCCAAATGTCACAATAAATATTTGGTTTAATTGGACAAGTTAAAGATATCAACTAGCTTTTGAAATAAGCTAAAACTCTTGCCTGGATCCTTTGCTTTGTAATGTGTCCCAGCTCTCCTTGAGGCAAATGAGTTAAAGGGACAGTAAAGTCATAATTAGGCATTCATGATTTAGACAGAGCATACAATTTAAAACAACTTTCCAAATTACTTCCATTATTTAATTTACTTCCTTCTCTTGTTATCCTTTGCTGAAAGGTGTATCTAGGTAAGCTCAGGAGCAACAAAGAACCTAGGTTATAGCTGCTGATAGGTGGCTGCATATATATTTACTGATTGTCATTGCCTCACCCATGTGTTCAGTTAGAAACCAGAAGTGATTGCTGCTCCTTCAACAAATGAAGAATGAAGCAAATTTGATCATTGAAGCAAACTGCAAAGTTGTTTAAAATTGCATGCTCTACCTTAATCATGAAAGAACATTTTTGGGTTTCATGTCTCTTTAAAAACCTAATTTAACGCTAACTTGAGACATTTATTCCTGCAACTTTTAATTTGTTACATTTGCAGCACAACATTTTCATGGTGACGTTTTGTGTTGCAAAGTTACTAGCGTGTTATTCCAACAGGATAGAGAACTGCGTGGAGATAATGCAAATAGAATGCTTGTTTTTATATTTCACTTTAAATATCAAGATATTCAAGAAAGTGCTATGAAAAAATGGATAACAATATTTGTGGGCCATTTATCTTCAACCAATATTTATATTGTTTTAACACAATATGCCCTAAGAGACCACATTTCAATTGAAGCTTTTAACATATCACAGTTTTATATATACTAAGTATACACTTACAGTTATCATAATAAAACCAATAAATCACTTAATCATTTTATCAATATCTTGTTTTGTTCTTTCAAGTCAAACATTTTCTAGCGTGTAATATATTCAGTGCTTTCTATACTATTCAGAAAAAACATAATTCAATCAGAAAAACAATGCCATGTCCATACAATAGAACCTGCATTAGTTAGGTTTGAATGGTTAGTAACGTGTAGGATTCATGCAGATTCATGTGGCAGAGGTAGGAATTATTAAGGCAACAACAATTTGAACAATAATTCTGATATCTATGAGACAAGAAAGCTATGTCAGGCAATAGAACTATAAAGAAGAAATTTGCTGCAGTATCCAAGACAATAATAATTTTGTGCCTCACAATTACATAGCAAAACGGGGTCAAATGACACCTGTTTATTGTTTCTAGCGGGAAAGTGAGGGAAGATGCTGACATCACAATACAACACAAGTAAAACTGTTTTGCTTGCAGAGAAACAGCATCTTAAAGGGACAGTATACTATAAAATAGTTTTTCCCTTAATGTGCTTACAATTACTTTTTTTTACCAGCTGCAGAGTATAAAATGTATGAGATTTGCTTTTTAAGGCTTATTTGTGTAAATAAATTAGCTGATTTTGTGTTTTCAAAGCCACAACCTAATAAAATGGGTTGAGCTTGTTGGTACAGTATAATCATAACTCATTACTTTATCAACAACGGAAATTAACATTATATTACCTTATCTCTTCTTTAACCTACTGGGAGTTTAATTTCTTCTACTGGCTGTGCTAACACAGCTTGGCCTTGAGGCCAAAAACTTTCAGGATGGGTGGGGATACCACCGGCTAAATAAACTATTTTATATGCCAATATAAGGGTAATTGAAATACTTGTAAACAATTGAATACACTGCAGCAGGTAAAGTGGATCATTGGGAACAAATTAAAGTGGATAAAATGTTTGCGTAAACTGTCCCTTTAAGGACTAAAAAGGCTTGTGAACAAGGGGTTGCAGGTAACATAACAGAAAATTAAGACTTCAAGGAAGCTTAATGAAAGCAGAACTTGATTGTAACACAAATTGCACATGGAAGAGAGGAGCTAGAATATTTATTAGCTCTATAAAGAGAGTGCAAGTGTTCGGTACTATATGCCAAGTTTGCTTAAATGAAAACAGATAGGAGGGATTGGCAATAGTGCTGTTTTTAGAGAATATGAGCTCCTTTGGAGTCCCTATCCCCTCAAAAATTGCAATTTTTACCAATGACAGGGACAAGAGACACATCATTGGAAAGAGGTGGCACATCTTATTTCCCTAATGCAATCTAATTTAGGTACTCCAAAAAAAAAGCCACTCACCCACAAAAAAAAATCTAACATGGTACCTAGTTTAGACAGGTGATCAAGGTGATTGATTATTTGAATATGCATAAGACTTATGTACTGTATATTCAAATAATCAATGAGTTTCAAATGAGTGGTCTTCTCCATAACAGCATCCTTCACCATCTATGGAAAATGTTGGTGTCTAGGGTGACAGGTGATCACCATTTCTCAAAGAGATCATGAACATACTAGGAAAACAAGTGACTCCTAATTTAATAGATTAATTCTACCTGCATAGTCCCTTTCCCCTCTTGCTCAAATGATGAAGAAGAAAGGGATCCATTAGAAAACCCTTCTAACATAAAATATCTATGATATCCAGGGTGCAGGTGATTACCATTTTTTGTTAATTACCTGCATTTTAAAGGTACAAAGGACCACTTATTTGCATGGGAAGACTCTCTCGTTTAAAGTGAGTGGCGTCAGATCCCTCTTTTTGCAGTGGATAAGATAAGGACTCTGTAATAGGGCCCAACATATCACAAAATTGGAAAAAATAAACAAAGTTGGCGCTATAGTATTTCTAAATATAATTATAAATAGGCAAATCAATATAAAAACAATCCATTAGTTGTTCCTTCACAGTCTTAGCATAATAGACACAGTCTCACCAGCTTTTCAGCATCCGAACACCAACTGTTGAAGCATCCTTACTATCTTTGAATCATTTGATTATTTCAAGAAATCCTGTGTCTGCAATGGCAGATTGAGTGGCCTCTTCAGTGCGCAGGGTGGTGTCAGAGACTTGGAACTCAAAGGTGGTGGTTTTAATGGGCAAAAACAGCTATTTTAAATGACAAAATAAAACCTCTGCAGGATTTCCTGAAAAAATCAAGTGATTCAAGGATGGAAGTTAAGGATGCTTCAACAGTTGGAACTCAGATGCTGAGAAGCTGGTGAGACTGTGTCTGTTATGCTAAGACTGTAAAGGAACAACAAGTGGACTGTTTATATATTGGTGTGCCTATTTTACATTTGTTGATGTAAGTGTTTACATATTGCGCGAGGACACTGCACAAATAAATATTACTGTGAATCGGAGCTGTGCTTTCTTCTGTTTTTGTTTTGTAGATAAGTTCCAACATATCACAAGCCTCTGCCTCTGGACAATACCTCACTGTATCACACACCACATGACAATGTCACAACACCTAAACCTACCCTGAACGATTATGGAAAATGAGAAACCTCTCCCTAATCTCTTTTCATTAAGAGAAGGACACTGTGATGTCCTCCACACATTGAAAATAATTAATCATCCAACACTTCTTGATCTATCATGTATCAAAAGCAGATTAAATGTATTATTCAATAGGTTGTGTAAGATATCATGATGTTGAGAATCCTATATTCTGTATACTCACCCAACAAAGCTCCATGCAGGGGCTAGGAAGTTAAGGACTAAGTCACGGAGATCCATAGTCAGTGTAAAGGTGGGTGGAGTCACATTTTAATAACCTAAAAGACTTTGATGCTTTTTCACAAACACATTACATGCCTGTACTCCCAAGCAACCAAGTTTTACTGAGATTAAGAACTCATATAAGGTTGTTAAAGGTTGTTGGTAACAAATAGTGAAATGTGTATTCTACAAATGTATGGTAAATAAAAAAATAATAATATTGTACATAATGCAGGGCATAATATTTATAATATATAGTATTTGTGGACTGGGTACCTATTTGAAATAATTTTGTGTAATGTAATAATTAACACACTTTTTTTTATTAAAGGAATACTAAAGCCAAAATGAAAAATTAATAATTCAGATAGAGAAGCAGTTTTAAGAGAATTTCCAATTAACTTCCATTATCAAACTGTTAACAATCTTTTTATATTCCCACTTTCTGAGGCACCTCCTACTCCTACTGAGCATGTTCAAGAGTTTACAGTGTATACATATGTAAGTCTGTAATTGGCTGATGGCTGTCACATGATACAGGTAGCTGGTAAATTGAAATACATTTTGAAAGTTATCAGAAAAAACTACTGAATTAGTGCTATTGGTTTGTCCTTTTATTATGCACCGTGGATGTGCATTTGGATCCTAAGAGTTTGGACTTAAGTCCTTAAAGGACCATTAAATACAGTAAAATTGCATAACCAACAAATGCATGATAGGGATGTGCATTCAGATCCTTTGTGAGAATCCAAATGTGGAAGTAAGCAGTGGTTCATGCCCTTCGAATATTTTCGTGGCCTGATTGATTCTTGTAAAAGATCACCACTCTAAGATCTTGATTTGCACATATCTTAGTATGGGGATCTTTGACAGGAATCAGTCAGGCTATAAAAATATCTGAAGTGTATGAGCCTCCTCTTACTTTCGCCTTCGGATCCTCAAAAAATATATAAATGCACACCCCTATCATGCACTTGTTGAGTATGCAATTCTACTGTATTTAATGGTCCTTTAAGGAGTTAAGTCCAAACACTTAGGGCCAGATTACAAGCTAAGTGCTAAATATCGCTTGCATGCAAGCGATATTAGCGATCCACTGAGTAATACCAGTGCACATACTAACACATAAATATATATGTATATAAGCATATATACAGTATAGTTACTGGGAACACACAGTTCCCATAGATCGCAATGTAAAGGCACTTTTCAGTGCCGTTTTTTTTTAATACCCCACATCTGCCAACTTTACTCCCAAAATACTGCCTAGTGCAAATATTTTATTTAAAAATGTGTATTGTTTAATAAAATACACACCAATGTATTTTGGGTGCATTTGGGGAATATTTATAAAATTAACCAGAGATCTGATCTCTGGTTAAATTTATAAGCTCACGGTAGCAATAACCAGCCACTTGTAATGCCTGGTTATTTATTGTGCGCCTGCAAACGTGCAAATCTGTCTGCTCATTTGTGACCGCACAATAAATTGTAATCATAATCGAACATTCTAGTTACTGTGTTTAACATGTATACAAATGTTGTTTAAAATTATAATTTAGGGAAAATTGCATGCCCTAGGTTCCGGTGGAAGAGGAGGAGCAAGCACGTGCTGCTGAGCTACCTGCTGAGCTACCTGCTGAGCTACCTGTTTCAGCCCTACAGCTGCTGGCGGTTGTTTTCGCGCCATACCCCAGTTTAGGGGATAGCTAACGGGTTAGCCAAGACAACGCACCTGAACCTGAACAGCGATAAACTCCATCCCGCTGTTATTGCAAGAAGGGAGGTGATATCCCCCCAAACAGACGAAACGAGGCCAACTGGCTTACCCGGCACTCTTAACCAACTGCTCTGAATCATAGACATAATTTGCCGGGTAAACTTAAAACTTAAACCCCCACTACCTCTTCAAAAGGCATAGATAATAACCCAGGAGAAACCCCTTTTACCTTGGAAGATCCCTTTGCTCCTCTGCTCAGCTAAGGACAGAAATAAAGGAAAGTTCAACATTAGACGGCAACAACTGAAGCCGCATCTGTTGCAGCACGTACCTCATCTCCTGTTGCCGGGGTCTGCTTGCAGCGGGCTCTCCGGACTGCGTCTGCCCGGCGCACACTGCTCTCCCCCTTTCCCCCACGAACTGAGCAGAGGCGAGGCTGGGTCCTAATCCAACAGAGGACCAACTGCATCAAAGTCAGTACAGACGGGCCCACCCACCGCTGTGGTTGAATCCTTTCTCACCCCTCCCGCCAGCGTGCCCGGCATCACGGAACTCACACTGCGGAGTGATACTGAATCCTACATGTCTCCCTGAGGTGGCCCTCCCCTTGAGACTCCTCGCTGGATCTTTGGCTGTAGCGCAGATCACCCCATCCCTCTCCCACCGGTGCTGCGTGAGAGGGACTGGAGTAAGCGCTATCTGGAGGGCTAGGAACGAAGGAAAAAGCCCCTGCACGTAGGAAGCCTGCCTCTTGTTTCTCTTCCCTCTCTCCCACCGCTGCTGCGTGAGGGAGGGAGAGATAAATAGCTGCCTGAGGTCAAGACAAGGCAGAGGCACCTAAAGCTGCGGGAGCTGCATCTGCAGGTCTCAGGTAGGAGAGACACTCACCGTATATTCAAGAACCCCATCTTCCAGGGCAAGATAGAACACGGGGTACAGCTGGCGAGGAGAGGTGAGTTAACTATGCATCTTTAAGGACTTATCATTGTGCACCTTAAACTGAATGGGCTGCCTGGGTGAAGTTGGGGGAGCAGACAGGGATATCATATTCTTCTCCCAATATTAATATCAAGAATCTCCTTACCAAAGTCATAAAAGGGGGAAGGTAAAAGGGGAAAGAAGAAGAAGGGAAAGGAAAGGAGGGGAAGGGCTGAGTAGCCCTATATTACTCATACTGCACTGAACTGGACGGACCACAGTGGACCGCGGTCCACTTAAATAAGAGCTTTATCTCTCAGACTATCTGTAAACTTTACTAACACCGGCTTGAACTCTGGTAAAGGCTAAAAGAATAGGGGGAGAGGAGGAGAAAAAGAGAAGGGAAGAGGAAAGAGCTAGTTGCTTTACATCTAATGAACATATTACTAACGTTGATTGTTTATTTTCTGGCTGACAGATTAACAGCTGCTTTCACCACGAAAAATCTGCTATTAAACTAATATGGACATTCATGTTTATCTTGCTTGCAGAATAACAACCTAACTGCTGGACATTTCATCTCCTAACATATTGATTAAATGCATACCTAAAATTTATAAGCTTTAAGGAAAATCTAATACACTGCATATTCTGTTCTAAATGTTTAGGATCTAAGTTACTCTTTTATCCTTCTTTTTTTTCTTCTTTTCTGTAACTAACAATTTCTTCTAACTGTGTTTTTCTTGTGGCACAAGAGCAATTTGATTTTGTTGTCTAGGCAGATACGCTGTCCCAAGATTAATTGGTCTAATTTCACACTTAGAGATTCGAAAAACCAGGACACAGGTTTCCCTTCACTTAAAATATATCTAAAAGCCTGGAAATATTAGATTTTAGTTATAAAGGTAAGAAAGGCCT
Source organism: Bombina bombina (assembly GCF_027579735.1). Lineage (NCBI taxonomy): Eukaryota > Metazoa > Chordata > Amphibia > Anura > Bombinatoridae > Bombina > Bombina bombina. The sequence goes on from NC_069500.1 coordinate 1,322,414,713, forward strand.
AATATAACAAAAATAATAAGAGAACTAAAATCTATACCTACTTACTTTGATTAGGGGAACCTAATGATATTAAAGTAAACCTGAGTTCCTTTTTTTTAGAGAAGGATTTGGTTCTCTTGTCTCTAAGCTACACGTCATAGGCTCTCTGACTGGTATGGGGACTCTCAATTATAGGAAGCCACACACATCACTTCACTAAAACCAAGGGTGCCAACATATAAATCCCCCCTTTTTTTTTTTTTTTTTTTTTTTTTTTTTTTTTTCTTCTTCTCCCCCCTCCCTCACTCTCCTCACTCCCTCCCCTAAACCTCCTCACTCACTTGTCACTCACATCCCTATCCCTTCCAATAAAATCACGAATGTTTTGCAGCACAGCACAAGTTAATAATTGATCATCACTCACACCATTATCACGTCTTATGGACAAATTCCTCCACAGCCACTCTCGGACTCCCCCACCAGCCATGACAGCTAAAGTAAGAGATAGAAAAAATAAAAATAGCATAGAGCTACCCACAGAGGAACAATCAACCCCAACCAATCCCTTACGCCTAAGTGAAACATTTAACATGCAGGCTCTGGTGACAAACATTGCAGAAGCTTTAAATCCTAAGTTTGATGCCCTTAGGGCAGAGATCAAACAAGAAATTGTATCACTATCGCAAGAACTGAGACACTTCACTAACAGGATTAGTGAAGTGGAACAAAGGGTCTCTGATCTTGAGGATGTCACACTTACTCATAGTGCAAGCATAGATGCCACCGCAACTAGTCTGTCCAAAATGCAAATCAAAATTGAAGATTTGGAAAATAGGGCCAGAAGGAACAACATCCGCATTATTGGCATACCTGAGGGGAAACAGCCTGAGAATCTAAATTTATTTATCACAGACACTTTAGTACAGCTACTTAAAATCCCTCCTAGCAATGCTCAAATAGTGGTAGAAAGGGCTCATAGAATAGGGAGGATGCAGGTTGATAATAGGGGCAATAATAGACCTAGGCCAGTAATAGCCAAATTGCTCAATTTCACTGATAAGGTAACCCTTCTACAACATTTTCGTAAAAATCAGCCCATCATGTTTAAAGAGAACAAGATTCTCCTATTTCAAGACTATTCAGCAGAGACATCAGCGAGGAGAAGAAATATTGCTCCAATCTGCTCTAAATTTATTCAGCAGGGTTATCAGGCCTTAATTATGTACCCATCTAAACTTAAAGTTTTTGCCAGAGGAGGAACTCACCTTTTTGAAGGTGCACAAGAGGCAGAAAAATTCTTAAATCAATTAAGCTCTAGTGAGTAAACCGAACAGATATCAAGGACTCACTGTCATTGTTTTTTATCTTTCTTTTAAGGTAATGCTGACAGCGAAACTAGCCCAAAATAGCGTAGGTGTCTTGCGGGGGGTTTCCCCTTTTTTTTTTTTTTTTTTTTTTTTCTCTCTCCAATTTCATATATCTATCTACTAAATTAAATGCTTAATTTTAAAATAGTATCTTGGAACGTAGGAGGTATCACCACTCCTATAAAGAGGAAGTCAATCATTTCTCAATTAAGGAAAATGAATACAGAAATAGCTTTCCTCCAGGAAACGCATCTTACCCTAGAAGAAGTTTTGAAGTTAAAAACATCATGGGTTAAGAAAGTGTTCGCCACTTCAGGACAGGGGAGAAAGAGAGGGGTAGCTATTTTGGTGGGGAAAAAGATCAATTCAGAAATTCTGCATGTTGGGACAGACCCAGAGGGGAGATCAGTGATCTTAAAAATAAAAATTGATAATCGTGTGTTCACAATGTGTAATGTTTATGCACCTAACACTCTTGATCCAGAGTTCTGGAATCAATTACAGACAGAGATACTCTCTGTACTGGAGGGTAACCTTATTCTCGCAGGAGATTTCAACATGGCTCCACAGTGTCCACTTGACAGGCTGAGACAAAACACAAAACAGAAAAAACATAAAAAAGACAACTTGGAATCTAAAATTTTCACTAGGCTTATGCAAAACTTAGGTGTTAGGGACATATGGAGGATGCAAAATCCCGATGCTAGAGAATACTCTTGCCTATCTAAAGCCCATAAAACATTATCAAGGATTGATCTTTTTTTGATAGACGAGAGACTCTGCACATTCGAGGTTAAGGCAAAAATCTTTCCTATATGTATATCTGACCATGGGCCAATATCTTTAGATCTCCAAGATAAACAGCCTAAGTTTAAGTTAAATCGCTTCTTTTTCCCCTCTCACTTAGCATCAGACATGAAATTCAAGAACTGGCTAAGAGTTAAATTTAATGACTACGACCTCTGCAACTCAGATTATAGAGATCGTCCTGCCATATTTTGGGAGGCAGCAAAGGCAGTAATAAGAGGGGAAATCATAGCTTATATGGCCATATTAAATAAAAAAAGGCAACAAAGAGATAAGGAATTAACACATGCAGTTATAAACGCATATAACAGATTCCTTCTTGACTCAACTCCTGCAAATTGGACCAAGTATATCAGAGCAAAAAGCAACAAAGATGATTTTTTGCTATACAGAGAAACCCAGAATGAACTAAAACTACAGTCCAAATTATATAAATATGGCAATAAATCTGGGAAACTCCTAGCTAGATTGGTCAAAAGCGAGAAAAAGTCTTCGCTAATCGAAAAACTGGTGCTAGAAGGGAAGGAAGTATCTAAGCATGAAGAAATAGCGCAAGAAATGGAAAAATATTATCAGGAACTCTATTCATCTAGATATTCAGACTCACTTCGAGCAGAGGACTTTTGGAGTAAAATATCAGTCCCCAAGCTACCTACTGACATAGCCGAAGCTATCAATATGCAAATCACAGAGGAAGAAATTAAAAAAACAATTTCTGACCTCGCTCTGAATAAAACTCCTGGGCCAGACGGGTTACCCAATGAGCTATACAAAATACTATCTCCCGAAATATCAACCCATCTTTGTAAATATTATAATTCTATCTATATAAAGGGAGAAGAGATGACAAAACTTTTTACATCCTCCTACACAACCCTAATACTTAAAAGTGGAAAGGATCCAACTTCAAGGGGGTCTTATAGACCAATTGCTCTATTAAATTCTGATTACAAGATCTTTACATCAATCATTGCTCAAAGGTTACAAAAAATACTAGGTGACATCATTCATAAAGACCAAGCTGGTTTCTTAAATGCTCGAAATTCTGCAGCTAAAATTAGAGAGATTTTGGTAACATCAGAATATCTTTTTAATAATGAGGAGGAGGGGAGAAGAGGGGGAAGGACCTCACCAGATCTAGCGGTCATCTCGGTTGATGCCGAGAAGGCCTTCGATTCCGTTCACTACGACCATCTTTTCACTTCATTAGTGAAGTTTGGCTTCACAGGTAATTTCCTTCACTTTATCAAAAATCTTTATAAACAGCCTTATACAAGGCTAATCGTAAATAACTTGTTGTCATCCCAGATAGTACTGGGCAGGGGGACCCGTCAGGGCTGCCCCCTCTCTCCTCTCCTCTTTAACATCTGCATTGAACCTTTGGCAACTGCGATCAGGCAACAACTAGAAGGTATTAAAATACAGGATTATGAAATAAAGTTAGCCCTATATGCAGATGACATTCTAATTTATCTATCAAACAGTAAAAAAAATCTTCCTAAATTACTACAAATCATTGATCAATTTGGGTCCTTTTCTGGATATAAAGTAAATACTACAAAGTCAGAACTATGCTGGCTTAAAAAAAACAGTTCCTCTCCCAGTAATATTCCCTTCCGATTAGTAAAAGATTCATTTAAATATTTGGGTATCCACATCCCGAGTGATCCCAAAGATCTTTATAAGCTTAACATCCTACCAATCATATCAATATTCAGGGAAAAGCTCAGAAACTGGGAGAGTTTGCCACTCTCCATTTCTGGACGGATAGCACTTTTCAAGATGGTCCTCTTTCCAAAACTGTTATATGTTCTACAGAACACGGCGATAATGCTTTTGGACAGGGACATACGAGTAATTAATAGCTTACTTCGGAGGTTCATTTGGCAAAAAGCAAGACCCAGAATCTCCCTGACCAAATTGTCATCTTCTAAAGCTTGTGGAGGCTTTGCATTGCCGGACATAAAGTTTTATAATCTGGCATTCTTAGCGCGAATAACGGCGGATTGGATCTGTTCCAGAGACTATGTCCTGAACAACAAATTAGAAGAGAAAATTTGCTATCCATACACACCTATAGCTCTCCTACACTGTGAACTTAAAGAGTGGCCAGTTAATATTAGAGCACTTAAAATGTTCTCAAATCCCCTGAGGGCCTGGAAGAAAATAGGAAAGATCTTTGATTTTAACTGCCAGATATCTCAATATTTACCGTTAATAGGTAATCCTAAATTTCAGGCAGGCATAGACTCAGCGGTGTTTAAACATTGGCACGCATCAGGATTAAACAGACTTATACAATTCGTGGATCAAGAGAGAAAATGCATTATAGCATTTGATGAACTTAAAACTAACTTTAATCTTTCAAACAAGGATTTCTTTGCCTATCTACAGGTAAGGCACTACATCACAGATACTATGAGACCAATTAACTGGCGGTGTGACCTGGGTAGGCTGGAGCTCTGGCTGACGCTGGTAAGGAATGGGTTAATGTCAATTACCCCATGCTACCATCTACTGGGGGAAGGCAAAGGGGAACATCTCCTTGGAAAGTTAACCCAAGCTTGGAGCTTGGTCCTGCCACAAGAGCACATTGACAGCCAATTCATAAAAACCTCTATTTGTAGAGTATCTCAGGCCACAATCTCAGCCACCTGGAGAGAGGCTCATCTAAAACTTTTACATAAATATTATTATACCCCTGAGAAAGCATTTAAGTTCAAGAATCTAAATTTTGATAAATGCCCTAAGTGTTACATGGAGGCCGCAGACCTGAGACACATGATCTGGGATTGTCCATTGATTAGACAATGCTGGTATAAAGTTGAATTCTGGGCAAGAACGTCACTCAAAATCTCCCCTCTGGGTCTTTCACTGGTTCAGGTTATATTCTGTTTAAATAATCCAGAAGAACATAGCCCCAATGGAAAGTTAATTACCATAATTATTTTGGCAGTTAGGTATTTAATCTTCAAGAAGTGGAAGTCAAGAAACTTACCAACAGTACCAGAGATTAAAAATTTTCTTAAAAAGCAATGCATTATAGAGCAGCGAGACACCAATATTGATAAGGAATCGGATATTCAGTCCTTCTTTAATAAGTGGGCACCATTTATTAAATCCCTTACACCGCCAGAAATTGATCAAGTAATATTTCCTTTTCAAAACTCAGAACTGGTACTTTTGGGATTATGGTAAAAGCAAGACACATTATCTTTTCTCTTTCTCCTGGTACGATACAGGAGAATCCTTTTGTTTTTTTTATTTCTATATATTTATAAATATATATATATATATTTTTTTTTTTTTTTTTTTTTTTTTTTTTTTTTTTCCCCTCGCAAGACTAACCTTGAACACGTTGATATTAATATCACCTGAGATAGCTTAGGATCTTATCTACAAGACATGACCTTCAATGTAAATCTCCAGGGATGACGATATATGCTCAGAGGAGGGGAGGGTGGGGGGAGAGGGAAAGATTGCTCCTGGCTTTGTTCCTGGCCATAGTTGTGATATTGATATTGACGGTTCTGTTGGGGGGAGGGGAGGGAGGGGAAAAAAAAATGGGGATAAAATATACTCCAACAGAGAAATTATAATCATTTAGGAATGACAGAATGGAATTTAA